>NW_020959024.1:5578-6847 GCF_003031625.1 Empidonax traillii | reverse complement strand
GCTCTGCCGGGCCCACAGCAAAGCAGGAGGCGTCGCAGCGTCCTTGCCAAGGCAGAGCGCTGCCAGAAGCTGAAGGCATGGAGGCTGGCGTGCCACTGCATGGCCCAGGACGCAGCTGTGAAGCCCAGGAGGTACATCACGGTGCGAGTGGTCTCCCCCAAGGTCTCCCCCGGGAGCCGCAGGCCCAGCTGGCAGCCGGCGACACAACGGGGCCGGGCACGCAGCCTGCCCGTGGCAGCTCCCCCGGCCAGGGAGGCAGGGCCACAGCGCAGCAGAAGAGCGTCCCAGCAGGGCCCGGCACTGCCGAGGCTCCAGGGGAGACGCACCCTCAGCAGCCCCTCTGTGCCCGTGCAACACAAACCCGGCCGCGATGGGACCCTTGTGGCCCAGATGGAGCCTCTGCAGCAGCGGCAGGAGAGAGGCCGGGCCCGTGCCCAGTGCAGAGTGCTGCCCCTGCGCAGAGCCAGCCTGCAGCTGCTGGGGGACATCTCCAGGCAGCAGAGGGGGCTGCAGTGGCTGCAAGCAACTTGCCCCGACAATCGTGGGGCCGTGGCCGAGGAGAGGAGAGAGCAGCAAGGGGATGGGCAGCAAGAGCCCTGCCAAGGGGAAGGTGGCCATGACCAATTGCTGTGCCAAGAGGGAAGCAAGGGAGACCAAGAGTTGTCCAAAAGGGAGGACGGCAACGACAGAGAGCTTTGCCAAGGGGAAGACCAGATGGACCAAGACTTGCCCCAAGTGCAAGACAGCAAGAACAGAGCAGTGGTCCAGGGAGAAAATGACAAGGAGGAAGAGCTGCGCCGAGGGGAGGAGGAGAAGAAAGAAGAGCCAAGCCAAGGGGAAGACATCAGTGATGGAGAGCTGTCCCAAAGGGAACATAAGAAGGAGGAACTGTCTCAAGAGGAAGATGGCAAGAAGGAAGGGCCATCTCAAGGGGCAGACGTCATCAGGTACAAGATCTGGGACAAGCCCTTAGGCCCTGTGAACACCCAGGTCCCTCCCACTTGTCCCCAGCAGCTGCCCAGCTGTGCCAGCACTGTGGGCACAGAGGCAGCAGCAGAGGCAGCTGCTGAGCTGCCCAGTGCGTCTCCTGCCCCAGCCGGTGCCACGGACTCTGAGCCAGCAGGTGCTGAGCTGGCCAGAGCTCCTGAGGAAGAGGAGCACCGTGCACCTCTTGCTGCCCAGGCACAAGAGGAGGCAACGGCAGCAGCTTCTCCTGCCTTTGGGCAGCAGCTGAGAGCTGCAGGCCCAGAGAGCCAGGCAGCTGCCCCA
>NW_020959024.1:0-2328 GCF_003031625.1 Empidonax traillii | reverse complement strand
CGCCAGGCCGGGCCCCGCAATGGCGGCTGGGCCTGGGCCTGCACAGCGTCCCCAGGGAGCAACACGGGGGGCTTGGCCGTGGGCAGGGCCACAAAAGAGGGGCCTTTGCACCATCTCGGCAACAAGACACCACGCCAGGAATCCCACTGGAGCTGTGCATTTCCTCAAAGTTTATTCCTGACAGCTTTCTGTTCTTAAATTCAAATGGAGAAGTCGCTCAGTGGTTGGAGAAAATTTTACAAGAATTGAGATGAAACTTGAATCACTTCCCATCCTGAGGGGAAAGCAAGGAGGGCACAAATCTCAGCTGTGGGGCTTTAACGGGCTGATTGCGTGTGTCGTAGCCCAGGGGGAGAACAGGTCTAACCACGGAGTCAGAGTGAACCAAAATGGTCGTTTATTACAAGGTAGCACCTGGTTTTATGGGGTTCTGAGGGAAGGTTGGTGGAGCAAGGGAGGAGCATGCTAATTAGGGACATATAAAGAACATGGGGGTGGTGTCAACCATATATGGAAAGGAACATCTAAAGGACATAGTTGTATTAATAAATATGTAATAAATATAACAGATAATAAATATAATAAGTATAAATATTAGTAACATAGGTACACCATAATGTAGCAACAGGGAAAAGGGGATTAACAGAGGGTTCTGAACATAGGGGACCCCTCATAAAATGGACAAAGAGGGGTACATTTCAAGGGTGCAGAATACAAGAAGATGAAGCCTAAAAATTAACAAAAGTCCACACAGTTCAGGTCATCACTCGAAAGTCATGAAAGTATAAGTCTTGGAAGTCTCACAGATACCTTCCTTAGTCTCCAATTCACGCTTCCACATTTCATAGCAGTTAGGCTTTCGGTTCCCCATAGGTGTGTTTGGAATACTGGCTGCTCCTCAGTTTCCTTCACAGCTTTTTCTCCACAGGTTGGCCCTGGAACGAAGAGGGCAGTTTGAGGAAGAGCAGAGGAGAAGTGTAGGGCCTTGCAGATATGGAGTGTGTGAGAAGAAGGAGATGGAGTTGATCTGGGCAGTGGGTTCTTTGGATCTAGAGATGAAAAGAAAATCAGGCTTCCTCAGTCCCAGAACTCCTGTAGACATTGTTTGAAAAAAAAAAAAAAATTAATAATTAAGTTTCCTCACGTTTCCTCCCCCCAAGGTTATACCACAAATTTCTGGAATTCGCTATATATCATACCAATATTCTGATTTCCTTAGTCAGACTGCACGTACTTTTCCCTTCCTGAAGCCCATCTTCCCTATTCCCACACTCCTTAGGAGTCAAATGAAACTGTCACTTTCTCTGTCCTCTTCCCAGACTGCCAATGGGGAATGGAAGCAAGAAATCTCCTGCATGGGAACTGGCAGATGGGGATTAAATCCTATCTTCTAGAGACGGTACCTTTGAAGTCAGAACCAAAGCATGCTCAGGAGAGACGGACTCTGGGAAGCAGGACAAGATTTTATTAAAATTATGGGACATTGTCACATCCCCCCACCTTTTGTTTTTCCCCCAGAGAGTCAGTAATTTGGCCCAATGGTCTCAGGTTTGGCAAAAGCCACAATGTCACATCCCAAATTCCACCAGAGACAGTTTCTCCAACGACGGTTATGAAATTCAGGAGG
Organism: Empidonax traillii; assembly: GCF_003031625.1. Taxonomy (NCBI): domain Eukaryota; kingdom Metazoa; phylum Chordata; class Aves; order Passeriformes; family Tyrannidae; genus Empidonax; species Empidonax traillii. The sequence goes on along the minus strand of NW_020959024.1, from coordinate 701 downwards.
AAAAAGGATCTGTGTCTCCTTCTGTTTTGGGCTCCACTAGGATTTTGCTCTGTGTGCAGATTCTCTCCCTAAAGAAGCCGAGACACAAAATGGCAGCTCCTGGAGCTGCAGTTGACCAGGAGCATGTGAGATGAGCCAGGGGTGCCACTGTGTGTCATGGTCAAAGACATCGAGAAGGCCCGGTGCTGACGCAGATCCTGAAGGACACCACTCCTCCCTGGCTTCCAGCTGGCCATGGAGGCACCGAGCACAAGTGTCTGGTGTGTCCGTCCGGCCCAGTCCTCATGGCCTGGAGAGCTCAGCCTTCCATGCCAGGGCTCTCCAGCTGGGAGAGCAGGGGGTGGTGAGGGGCTGTGTGGAAAACCTGCCAGGAGTCTGGGCACCCCAGGGCTCCAGGTCTGGAAGTGGAGGGTGTGTCCCCTGGGGGCACAGCCCCTGGCAAACAATTGCAGATGTTCCTACAGTCCCTGGGTATGCTGGGTGTGGCCCTTTGTGATGGGGAGCCAGGTCTGCCCAGAGACCATTGTGAGCTCACAGGGCCCCAGCCCCAGGGTGGGCACTGAGGGAGCGCAGAGCCCTGGGGGGTGCCCAGTCCAGGAGAGCCGCTCTCTCAGGAGGAAGCAGTTCCCTGGAATCCTCTGCAGGAGAGGACGACAGACGTGCCCATGGAGGACAGGACGAAGAGCAACTCTCAGCCCCAG
>NW_020959023.1:7618-10813 GCF_003031625.1 Empidonax traillii | reverse complement strand
GGGGGGGGGGGGTGATAGGGCTTTTTCAAGGCTTTTTCCAGGGTTTCTCCGTGTCCTTCTCCAGGATTTTTCCATGTCCTTCTCCAGGATTTTTCCACGTCCTTCTCCGGGATTTTTCCATGTCCTTCTCCGGGGCTTTTCTGGGCCTTCTCCAGAGCTTTTCCAGGGGTTTTCCAGGGTTTTTTTAGGGCTTCTCTGGGATTTCTCCCCGGCTTTTCCGGCATTTTTCTGCTCCTTCTCCGGGTCCTTCTCCAAGGGCTTCTCCAGGGTTTTTTCCGGGAGCATTCCCACCGTTATTCCGAGGCTTCTCCATGGCATTTCTGGGGCATCTCCAGGGAATTTTGGGTGGCTTTTTGGGGGGCATTTTCCAGAGTTTCTCTGGAGCTGCTCCGAGGTTTTTCCTGCCCTTCTCCAGGTCCTTTTCCAGCTCCTTTTCCAGGTCCTTCTCCACGACTTCTCCAGGGTTTTGTGGGGTTTTTTTGGAATTTTTTCAGGGTTTCTCCGGGGGCTTCTCCAAGGCTTTTCCAGAGCTTCTCCAAGGGCTTTTCCAGCTCCTTCTCCACGGCTTTTCCAGGGGCTCCTCCAGGTTCTTCCCCGGGGCTTCTCCAGGGGCTTTTCTGGGGGGCTTTTCCAGGATATTTTTTTTTTTCCCAGAGCTTTTCCAAGGGCTTCTCCAGCGCTTTTCCAGCGGCGCCGGCCGATCCCAAACTCTCCCGGCGTCCAAACCCTTTCCCTGCTGGATTCCCAGCGCCGGGAAGGCGCCTCCGAGCCTGGAAAACGCCCTTCCCGGAGGGAATGTGGGAATCCAACCCTGCCCCGGGAGCGCCTGGAAAAGCTCCGGGAGTCGGGAAGGGACCGATTTGTGGGATTTGCGGGCGGAAAGAGAAGGAATTTTGGCTGGGGGGGATTTGAGGTGAGAACTTCCCGCCCAGCTGGAAAACTTTCCCTGCCCGAGCCGGGAGCAGATTCCATCCTGGAGCAGCTTCCATCCTGGATATTGGCGCGGGAAAAGCGGCCACTCTGCTTCCCGCCCCGCCTGGATCCCGGGAATCTCCTTACCTGGAGCTGGAAGAGCGGAGAGGGGTCCCCCAGCTCCCCATTCCTGCTGCCGGGATTCCGGGATCGGGAGAGGACTGGGATCGGGAGAGGGATGGGATCGGGAAAGGGATGGGATCGGGAGAGGGATGGGATCGGGAAAGGGATGGGATCGGGAGAGGGATGAGATCGGGAAAGGGATGGGATAGAGATCGGGAGAGGGATGGGATCGGTAGAGGGATCGGACCGGGACCGGGAAAGGACTGGGATCGGCAGAGGGATGAGATCAGGAAAGGACCAGGATCGGGATGGGATCGGGAGAGGACTGGGATCAGGAGAGGACCGGGAAAGGACTGGGATCGGGAGAGGGACGGCTCGGGAGAGGACCGAGATTGGGAAAGGACCGGGATCGGGAATGGACCGGGAAAGGACTGGGATCGGGAATGGACTGGGAAAGGACTGGGATCGGGAATGGACCGGGAAAGGACTGGGATGGGCAGAGGGAGGGCTCGGCTCCGGCTCCGAGCGGGCGGTGACGCCAGGGATTGGGGGAGGAGGAAAAGCTCGGGAAGGAGGGAGGATGGGGAGGGCTGAGGGGGAGGGAAGGGATCGGGAAAGCTTCCCGAGGCTTGGGAAGAAGGCTGGGATTGCCGGGGGTCCCTTCCCTGAAAGGAACGGGAATGGGGGGAGGGGCGGGATCCGGGGGTGAGGAGGGAGAGGGAAGAGCAGGAGCCGGGAATTGGGGATTTGTGGGATGTGTCCCTTGGGATATCGCAGGGGATCCCAGGGATCATCCCAGGGCACATCCCAGGGATCATCCCAGGACACATCCCCTTCCCACGTCGCTTATCCCTCCCCTTCCACTCCCGAATCCCACCCGTCACGCGGGATTACCCCCCACCCCCCCAGCCCCAACTGGAAGCCCGTGGGGACCCTTGGGAACATCCCCGGCCATCCCCAGGGGATGTGGGATTTGGGATTCGGCCGGGATTTGGGATCCCCTCCGCCCCCCATTCCCAAAGCACTCCCTCCTCCTTCCTCTCGGCCGCCCGTGGGTGATCCACGCGGGCCGCGTGGGCCTCCAGCTCCCTGCGGGCGTTGTCCAGGCTCTCCCGGAATTCCAGGGCCAGGGCGATCCCGGCTCCTCCAGATCCCTCCGTGGGAAAAACGCGGGATGGGGGGAAAGAAAAAAAAACACACCCCCGGTTTGGAAGAGCGAAATTCCCCCTAAAAAAAAATAATAAAAAAAAAAACAAACCAAAACTCCCTCGTTTTTCCGTCCTGGGATTTAGGATTTGGGATTTGGGGGGGATCGTATCCCGCTGTTCCCACCCTATGGATGATCCACAGGGAAAGGGGGGACCCCCAAAATTCCTTCATTTTCCCATCCTGCCAGCTGGAATTTGGGATTTGGGATTTGGGGATTTGAGGGGATCATATCCCTCTGTTCCCACCCTATGGATGATCCACAGGGAAGGGGTGACCCCCAAAATTCCCTCATTTTCCCATCCTGCCTGCCGGGATTTGGGGATTTGGGGGGATCATATCCCCTTCTTCCCACACTATGGACGATCCACCCCTTCCCCTTCCCCTCCCCTTCCTCGCAGTGCTCGGTGCGGGGCCCTCGGGCGCTCAGGGGGTTCCCCCAGCCCCCATTTTGAGGCGAAACCCCCCGATTTTGGTCAAACTCCGCGGGTCGGGCGGCGCTAGGACCCAGCCCTGGGGAGGGGGCGTGGCCTCACTCAGGGGGCGTGGCCATACTCCGGGGGGCGTGGCCCGGCTCTGGGTCAAGGGTGAGGCCGCGGGTTCGAGGCCCGGCCCGGGCGGCCATGGCGCGGCGGGTCGTGTTCTTCGGCCTCGGCGGGGTCCTCCTGGAGCCGAGCCTGCAGCAGTGCCTGGAATCCTGCGAGCGGGAATTCGGCCTTCCCAGGTACCGCTGGGCACGGCCCGGAACGGCCCGGAACTGGGTGAAACCCAGTTTCACCCGCCCGAGCCGCGACCGAGCCGGTGCTGGGCCAGAGAACCAGAGAAACAAAGCGTTAATATTTGCCGCGTGTGACGGCGCCGCCCGCGCGCCCTCCGCGGGAGCGGGACCCCCATTGGGGGGGGGGGGGTGTCAGATTTTGGGGAGGAAAGTTTGGGATTGAGGAATAATTTGGG
>NW_020959023.1:0-1204 GCF_003031625.1 Empidonax traillii | reverse complement strand
ATTGGGATGGGCTGGGAATGGGGGGATTGGGCTGGGAATGTTTGGGATTGGGATGGGCTGGGAATGGGTGGGATTGGGATGTGCTGGATGTGCTGGGAATGGGTGGGATCTGTGGGATGTGCCAGGCCGGGATGGGAACGTGGCAGGCTTTGGGATCGGGATGTGGAGCTGCTCCAGCCACCCTTTGGGTCATTCCAGCGGCTCTGGAATTCTGGGCTGGAGAGGGGAGTGGGCTCTGGAATGCTGGGATAAAAGGAAGTGGCGAGCTCTGGAATACCAGGATGGAAGGGATTTGGTGGGTTCTGGAATGCTGGGATAGAGCAGTGGTTGGCACTGGAATGCCGGGATGGAAGGGAATGGCAGACCTGGGAATGTTGGGATCGAAGGGAGTTGGTGGGCTCTGGAATGTTGGGATAAAAGGGAGTGATGGGCTCTGGAATGCCAGGATAGAAGATTGTTGGTGGGTTCTGGAATGTTGGAATAAAAGGGAATTGCTGGGCTCTGGAATGCTGGGATGGAAGGGAGAGGCAGACCTGGGAATGCTGGGATCAAAGGGAGTTGGTGGGCTCTGGAATATCGGGATGGAAGGGAATGGCAGACCCTGGAATGTTGGGATCAAAGGGAATTGCTGGGCTCTGGAATTCCTGGCCGGAGAGGGTGGTGGGTTCAAAGGGGAGAAGGGCTGGAATTCCGGCATGGCTCGGAATTCCTGGCGTTCCGGCGGCATTCCCGCAGCATCCATTCCCATTCCCATTGTTCCCGTTGTTCCCGTTGGCAGCCCGGGGTTCAGCTGCACTTCGTGGAGCTGGGCCAGGGCCCCCCCGTGCTGCTGTGCCACGGATTCCCGGAATCCTGGCGATCCTGGCGCTTCCAGGTGAGCTCCAGGGCATCCCAGGGCCGTTCCCGGAGCTCCAGGAGATCCCGGGGCCCTTCCCAGGCCTCGGCACCCTTTGGAATCTGCTCTTTCCCTCCCAGATCCCGGCCCTGGCCGACGCCGGATTCCGGGTGATCGCCCTGGAGATGAAGGGATACGGGGAATCCACCGCTCCTCCCGGTGGGATGGGAACGGGATGGGAATGGGATGGGAATGGGGCTGGGAATGGGGCTGAGAATAGGGCTGGGAATGGGAATGGGAATGGGATGGGAATGGGATGGGAACGGGATGGGAACGGGATGGGAATGGGATGGGAATGGGATGGGAATG
>NW_020959022.1:7920-10815 GCF_003031625.1 Empidonax traillii | reverse complement strand
CCAGTAGTGTTTTTAAATTTTATTCTCACTGCAATAAAGTATTTTTTTGTAGTGTTTGAATGACTGTTGTACTTGTCTTTGTTCCGGGCTTGTATTCAAACAAACTAATACAAAAGGGATTGGGAAGAGGTTTCAGAGGGTCCTGGGTGGGCTGAAGGAGACCATGATGGGGTTTGTGGGGTCCTGGGTGGTCTCTGGGAGGTTTTGAGGGTCCTGACCCCCCCAGCTCCCCCAGAGATGCCACAGGACACCGTCCACAGCAAGATCCTGGTGGGGTTGGGGGCTTCGTGTTGGGTTTCATCTTCCTGGCTCTGGGGCTCGGCTTCTACCTGCGGGAGAAGGTAAAGGGGGGTCCCCGGGGGTCGTGTCCCCCCTTCCCCAGAGCGTGTGTGCCCCTCCTGCCCCCCAGCCTCCTTTTCTCTCCCCACAGAGCTCTGAGCCGGTGGTGGCCGCAGCCCCTCCCCGTGGCCTCAGGCCCAGCCAAGATCCCCAACCCATCCCTGCCTGGAGTTTGAGGGTGTCTTGTGTCTCCCCTGGCCCTGTTTTTGTTCTCACACCAGCCACCCGCTCCCAGTGCTCCCAGTAAAGCTTCCCAGTTCTCTGCAGTCCTGGTGTTGAAGGGCAGGTGCCCTCCCAAAGCCCCCCCAGAATCAGCTTATGCAAACAGTACAATGGTTGGCACCCGTTGTCTTTCTGCTTCCAGGAGTCTGTATTTCTCTGCCATGTCTGGTTCAATGTTTTTGCAGCTTAATGGCTCAAACTGTATCTGCTTTGTTTAAAAAAAAAGGGGGAAGTGTAGGGATTTTTGGTGCTAACATAGAGGATATGGTGCAGCTGTGAGAACATAACCTTATGTTGCTAACACAGAGGATATGCTGCTGTGAGAAATAATCTCTTATGTTGCAATTGTGAAAACATGATCTGTTGTTCTGATGGCCTTCTTATGGTACCAGGAGGTGAAAGATCTACCAAGAGAAGCAGTAGCAAAACTAGATACAGAAAACAGGATCTCAGTACCAACTATCAGAGTGGGAAAGGACATAAAGAATGTTAAAGAAACAAAGCTGATTGAAGAGTATTGTTAGAAAACTGGATCAAAGACTGCTGCTTGATTCCAATCAACGGCGCTCTCTGATCATCTCATTGGTGTGCTGAGTCATCCCTGCTCGCATGAAAACCCCCCAGGCAGGTGCCCTCCCAAAGGCCCCCAAACATCCCTGACATCCCCAGTGATGTCACCACTGTCCCTCTGATGTCACTGGTGTTCCCAATGATGTCACAGCTGTCCAACTGATGTCATCTCAGTCCCTGTGATGTCACCAGACAGTTGTGATGTCACTGGTGCCCCTGTGATGTCACTGGTGTGCCCAGGGGTGTCCCCAGTGTCCCCAATGATGTCACCGCTGTCCCTCTGATCTCACTGACATCCCCAATGATATCACTACTGTCCCTGTGATGTCACCACTGTCCCATGTGATGTTACTGCTGTCCCCAGGAGTGGTCCCCGTGTCTCCAATGATGTCATCAATTCCCTCCGATATCACTGGTTCCCTGTGACATTACCACTCTCCCCTGTGATGTCACCAGTGACACTGATAATGTCACTGATGTCTCTGTGATGTCACACCTGGCCTTTTGAAGTCATCGATGTCCCCTGTGATGTCAAAGATGTCCCCGTTAATGTCACTTGTGTCTCTGTGTTGTCATCTCTGTCCCCTGTGATGTCAACGATGTCCCTAATGATGTCCTGCTGTTTCTGTGATGTCACCACTGTGCTGAGCTGTGGCACCATGTCCCCATCATGTCACCGATGGCAGTGATGTCCCTGTGACACCATAGCTGTCCTTTGTTGTCAGCAGTCCCCTGTGATGTCACTGTTTCCCAATGATGTAACCTCTGTCCCTGTGATGTCACCAGTGCCCTCTTTGATGTCAACAATGACCCTCATGATGTCACTGGTGTCACTGTGATGTCACCCCTGCCCTTGTGAAGTCACTGAAGTTCCCTGTGATGTCACCAATATCCCTGTGACATCACGGCTGTCCCTTTGTTTTCAGCAGTCCCCTGTGACGTCACTGGTCCTGAATGACATCAGAGATGTCCCTATGATGCCACCAGTGCCCTGTGATGTCACTGGTCCCCAGTGATGTCACTGCTGTCCCCAGGGGTGGCACCATGTCCCTGTGATGCCAATGGTCTCCTGAGATGTCATCACTGTTTGTGTGATGTCACCATTGTCCCCAATGATGTCACTTCTGTCCCTGTGACATCACTGCTGTTCATTTGATGTCACCGATGTCCCTGTGATGTCATTGGTCTCCAGTGATGTCACTGCTGTCCTCACAGGTGTCACCACTGTCCCCTGTGATGTCAGCAATGTCCCAAGGTGGTCCTTGTGTCCCCACTGATGTTTCAGCTGTCCCTGTGATGTCATTGCTCTCTACACAGTGACATCACTGATGTCCATTTGTGGTTACCAGTCCCCTGTAATGCCATTCGTCTTCAGTGATGTCCCCTGTGATGTCAGCAATGTCCCCGATGATGTCACTGGTGTCTCTGTGATGTCACTCCTGTCCTTGTGAAGTCACTGATGTCCCCTGTGATGTCACTGATAGCCTTGTGACATCACGACTGTCCTCTTGTTTTCACCAGTCACCTGTGATGTCACTGGTCCCCAGTGATGTCACTGCTCTCTCTGTTTATTAGCAATAATCAGAAGGCTTATATATGGTACATAATTAGCTCATGCATATTGCAAAACTCAAGCTGCTGATTGGCTAGTTTGCTATAAGGCTATTGGCATGTAGGTACTTTCCACTCTGCTGTATGCCTCTTTGTTCTCCTAAAAGTCCCTTTGTTCCTCCTGTGATCACCAAGTTATACATTGTCTCTTCT
>NW_020959022.1:0-2947 GCF_003031625.1 Empidonax traillii | reverse complement strand
GCTCCCAGTAAAGCTTCCCAGTTCTCTGCAGTCCTGGTGTTGAAGGGCAGGTGCCCTCCCAAAGCCCCCCCAGAATCAGCTTATGCAAACATTACAATGGTTGGCACTTGTTGTCTTTCTGCTTCCAGGAGTCTGTATTTTTCTGCCATGTCTGGTTCAATGTTTTTGCAGCTTAATGGCTCAAACTGTATCTGCTTTGTTTAAAAAAAAAGGGGGAAGTGTAGGGATTTTTGGTGCTAACATAGAGGATATGGTGCAGCTGTGAGAACATAACCTTATGTTGCTAACACAGAGGATATGCTGCTATGAGAAATAATCTTTTATGTTGCAATTGTGAAAACATGATCTGTTGTTCTGATGGCCCTCTGATGGTACCAGGATGTGAAAGATCTACCAAGAGAAGCAGTAGCAAAACTAGATACAGAAAACAGGATCTCAGTACCAACTATCAGAGTGGGAAAGGACATAAAGAATGTTAAAGAAACAAAGCTGATTGAAGAGTATTGTTAGAAAACTGGATCAAAGACTGCTGCTTGATTCCAATCAACGGCGCTCTCTGATCATCACATTGGTGTGCTGAGTCGTCCCTGCTCGCATGAAAACCCCCCAGGCAGGTGCCCTCCCAAAGGCCCCCAAACATCCCCGACATCCCCAGTGATGTCACCGCTGTCCCTCTGATGTCACTGGTGTTCCCAATGATGTCACAGCTGTCCAGCTGATGTCATCTCAGTCCCTGTGATGTCACCAGAAAGTTGTGATGTCACTGGTCTCCAGTGATGTCACTGCTGTCCCCACGGATGTCACCACAGTTCCTGTGATGTCACTGCTGTCCCCAGGGGTGCTCCCTGTGTCCCCAGTGATGTCACTGCTGTCCCTGTGATGTCACCCCTCTCCCCAGCGATGTCATTGGCCCCCAATGATGTCACTGGTGTCCCTGTGATGTCACGACTGTCCCCAATGATGTCACCAATGTCCCTCTGATCTCACTGACATCCCCAATGACATCCCTGCTGTCCCTGTGATGTCACGACTGTCCCCAGTGGTGGCACCATGTACTTGTACCATGCTCCCCTACATGAAACAGAGCAGGGTTTTTAAGGATTAACTCAGATGGAGTTTGGTACCCCCTTCTGTCAAAGATGCTCTGGTCATGTTGAAATAAAACAGAGACAGCTTGTTCTGTTTTGCTGACTGTACTGAAGTAAGAGATAGAGGGGATGTTCTTTGAGCAGCCCAGCAGTCATGAATAAAGATAAGGTGGGCATTTGAGGGGGATAAGAAGGCCATGGGTCAGGAGATTTTGCAAACTCCAGAAACCAGGTCATTGAAGAAGGAAAGTTGAAAAGTTCACATGAGGAAGAAGAGCAAAAGACCCCCAAGATGAGGCCGAAGAACAGGAATGACCACCTAACTCCCCTGCCAAAAAAAGACGATTCTAGAAGACTCTGCCTCAAGCTTGGCCTAAACCCCACCTATTATCACTCTGCAGGGTTAGATGTTGCAATCATATGAATATGTATGTATAGATGTTGTAACCTCTCATGAAAACTGTAGGAATTATCTGGTTTTTCACAGGAAACTCAGGAGCTAGTTTATCAAACTCGAGTTGGCCAGCATCTCCCACGGTGCTCAGAATAAATACCTTGCTGCTTAAAGACAAAATTTATCTCTTGAGCACTTAATTCTCTGTCATTTTTGCATCATTCCTGGCGAAACAGCAGCAGTTAACTCTGCTGGTGCTGGAATCCAGGGTACCTGGGGATCCTCGGGGGCCCCCGACTGGATCTGCGATGGGCGAGACTCCCCGACCCCTCGGCTTCTCACACAGGTGGCCAAGGACTTCTGTTCAACATAAAAAGGTATTTATATTTGCTTTTTGTTTGATTTCATTGAATTTATCCTTTAGGATGGAGATGGGACGTTGTCTCACAGGGTTATGAGAAGGAACGCCTTCTCGGTTTGTATTATACTGCATTTGGCCAAAAATTGTTTGTTTTGACTTGAAGATTTGGGGGCTTTGTTCTTATGCTTCCTTTGAGTTGTCTTAAGATTTAGGAAGTGAAAAAGTTTCCTTTACGCTTTCTTAAGATTTGGGGAGCTAAGATGCTAAGTTTCTTTTGTATTTTCTTCTTGTCTTGTTAAGGAATTCCTGGAATGTAACAACTGAAATAGCTCTCTGAGGTTTTATCTGTTTGGTTTGTTTGGTGTGCTGTCTTGTTCTATGTTTTAAATTAGAGTCAAGTAAAGATCTTTTATGGGATGTGATTCTGGTAGCTCTGAGAAGTAGCTGAGAACTTACCATGCCATTTGAAACCTAGAATTAAAATTTGTCCTGTTTGCAACTGCTCATTATTGTGAGGGTTCTAAGCAACCATTGTAATAAATACACTTTAGGACCCAGGGGAATGCAAGAGATAAGTCTCCCAGCCCTTCTCCCTGTACCCCAGTGTACTCCGAGTCCCTCCCAGTGCCATCGCCGTCCCTCCCAATGCCATCCAAATCCCTTCCAATGTTCTCCAAGCCCTCCCCCCTCTCTCTGTTGCCCCCCAGCTCATCCCACTGTCTCCCGTCTCTCCCAATGCCCTCCCAGCTCAGCCCAGTGTCTTCCCTGTCTCTCCCAGTGCCCTCCCCAGCGCAGCCCAGTGTCTCCCCCGTCTCTCCCCGTGCCCCCCAGTGTGTCCATCTCGCTGGTGCCGTCGAGCTCCCAGCCCGGCCCCAGCCCCTGCTCTGCTCCATGATGGATTTCTACCCTGCCCGGTGCAGGTGAGGTGGTTCCAGGATGGGCAGGAGCTGCCGGAGCACGTGGTGGCCACCGACGTGGTCCCCAACGGGGACTGGACCTACCAGGTGCTGGTGATGCTGGAAATGCCCCCCCGGCGCGGGGTCACCTCCACCTGCCAGGTGGAGCACGTCAGCCTGGAGCACCCCCTCAGCCGGCACTGGGGTA
>NW_020959021.1:9154-10819 GCF_003031625.1 Empidonax traillii | reverse complement strand
CTGCCAGGGCTGGAGCCCCTGTGCCCTGAGGAAAGGCTGCCAGAGTTGGGGTTGCTGAGGCGGGAGAAGAGAAGGCCCCGGGGAGGCCTCAGTGTGGCCGGGCAGGAGCTGAAGGGGCCCAGAGGAAAGCTGGGACAGAGTGTTCAGCAGGGCCTGTGGGGAGAGGACAAGGGGGCACGGCTGGAACTGAAGGAGGGTGATTTAGGTTTGATCTGAGGGAGATGTTTTCTTCCAGTCAGGCTGGAGGGGACTGGCACAGGCAGCGCCTGAGAGGCTCCGTCCCTGGGAACGTTGAAGGGCCGGTTGGACGGAGCCCTCAGCAACCTGGGGTGGTGGGAGGTTGCTCAGGTTGGAAGGAGATGATTTTTAGGTTCCCTTTGATTCCAAAGCCAGCATACAATAACTGCTGAGAGACAGTTTTGGGTCTTTAAGCAGCAAGGTATTTATTTCCAGCAATACTGGGGGCTAGCCAGCTCACGCTGGACAAACTAGCTCCACCATTCTCAGTGTAAAGTCAGGTAATTTATACAGTTTTGGTGAGAGATTACAATAGTGTGCATGAATATTTATTATATTGACATCATCTAGTATTAATATTCATATTGAGTGGGGTTCAGGTGGAGGTTGAGGTGGAGTCATCTTTTGGGTAGATTCCTGGGGATCATTCCTGTTTCTTTGTCCTCGTGAGGGTCTTTTTCTCTGTTCCTCATCGTAATGAACTTTTCAGTTCTTCCTGATTACATGCGAAAGTCTTACAAAAAAACCCCCTTAATTCATCTCTTCACCCTCCCCAAATGTCCATCCTCTCTAATTTATGACTACCAGGCCAACCTTTTTGTTTTCTTTCATTAGGATAGAGCATATCAGGTGCAAGCAGGCCTCTCACAGGCCTCTCACAGCCTGGTACCTTCTTTCTCTTAACTAATCTCACAACACCTGCTCTCTGTCTTTGTTATTTTAGCTTACATGCAGCACTCCTCAAAGTGGCGTCTGTGAGCCTCTTCTTACAGCAGGATTTGAGCATCTAAAAATCCTTGCTGTGTTTCATTTCCCTCCTTTTCTTAGGACATATGAATTCTTTTGTCAAGTTCTAAAGGCAAAGTGTTTCAGTAAGTGAACACCATTGCCCACATTGTTTGTGTTCTCTTTACTATAACACTCAGCTTACACCACAGGTAGATGTTCAAGAAAGAGAATGTGATCATTCCTCCCAGTATGACCAGTATGGGATGTATTAGAAAATTAAACACTTGCATTGTCCTAGGAGAGTATCCCATCAGGGTGTCCCACCAGCGATGTTCTCCGATTCGTTCTGCATCAGCTAACACAGAGGATGTGCTGCTGTGAGAACATAATCTTATGTTCCAATTGTGAAAACATGATCTGTTGTTCTGATGGCCTTCTGATGGTACCAGGATGGGAAAGATCTACCAAGAGAAACAGTAGCAAAACCAGAAATACAAAACAGGGTCTCAATACCGGCTCTCAGAGTGGGAAAGGACATAAAGAATGTTAAAGAAACAGAGCTGATAGAAGAGTATTGTTAGAAAACTGGATCAAAGACTGCTGCTTGATTCCAATCAACGGCGCTCTCTGATCATCACATTGGTGTGCTGAGTCGTCCCTGCTCGCATGAAAACCCCCCAGGCAGGTGCCCTCCCAAAG
>NW_020959021.1:6130-8353 GCF_003031625.1 Empidonax traillii | reverse complement strand
CAAAGACTGCTGCTTGATTCCAATCAACGGCGCTCTCTGATCATCACATTGGTGTGCTGAGTCGTCCCTGCTCGCATGAAAACCCCCCAGGCAGGTGCCCTCCCAAAGGCCCCCAAACATCCCCAACATCCCCAGTGATGTCACCACTGTCCCTGTGATGTCACTGGTGTTCCCAGTGATGTCACAGCTGTCCAATTTATGTCATCGCAGTCCCTGTGATGTCACCGCTCTCCCCAGCAATGTTACTGGTCCCCAATGATGTCACCATAGTCCCTGTGATGTCACTGGTGTCCCCAGGAATGTCCCCAGTTTCCCCAGTGATGTCACCACTGTCCCTCTGATCTCACCGACATCCTCAATGATATCACTGCTGTCCCTGTGATATCACTGCTGTCCCCAGTGATGTCACTGGTCTTCTGTGATGTCACTGCTGTCCTCAAGGGTGGTCCCTGTGTCCCCAATGATGTCACTGCTGTCCCTGTGATGTCATTGCTTTCCCAAGTGATAGCACCATGTCCCCAGTGATGTCACTGATGTCCCTATGATGTCAGCAGACCCCTGTGATGTCAATGGCCTCCTGTGATGTCACTGCTGTCCTCTCTGATGTCACCAGTGTCCCCAATGATGTCACTGCTGTCCTTATGATGTCACCGCTGTCCATTTGATGTCACCAATGTCCCTGTGATGTCAGCAGTCTCCAGTGATGTCACTGCTGTCCCCACAGGTGTCACCACTGTGTCCTGTGATGTCACTGCTGTCCCCAGGGTTGGTCCCTCTGTCCCCAATGATGTCATCAGTTCCCTGTGATGTCATTGGTCCCCAATGATGTCATCGATGTCCCTTTGATGTCACCACTATCCCCTGTGATGTCACCATTAACACCAGTAATGTCTCTGGTGTCTCTGTGGTGTCATCACTGTCCCCTGTGATGACAAGAATGTCCCCAAGGATGTCAATGCTGTCTCTGTGATGTCACCACTGTGTCGAGCTGTGGCATCATGTCCCCGTCATGTCACTGATGGCAGTGACGTCCCTGTGACATCATGACTGTCCCTTTGTTGTCACCAGTCCCCTGTGATGTCACTGATCCCCAGTGATGTCACCCATCTCCCTGTGATGTCACCACTGTCTCCTGTGATGTCAACAATGACCCCAATGATGTCACTGTTGTCACTATGATGTCACCCCTGTCCTTGTGAAGTCACTTCAGTCCCCTGTGATGTCACCACTGTCCCTTGTGGTGTCATCAGTGTTTCTGATTATGTCACTGCTGCCTCTGTAATGTCACCCTTGTCCTTGTAAAGTCACCAATGTCCCCAATGATGTCACCAATGTCACTGTGATATCACAACTGTCCCTTTGTTGTCACCAGTTCCCTCTGATGTCACTGGTCCCCAGTAATGTCATGGATGTCCCTGTGATGTCACCAATGCCACCAATGATGTCACTGATGTCTCTGTGATGTCATACCTAGCCTTATGCAGTCACTGATGTCTCCTGTGATGTCATCAATGTCCCTGTGCCATCATGGCTTTCCCATTATTGTCGCCAGTGCCTTGTGAGGTCACCAGTGTCCCTGCTGACGTCTCTGTAATGTCACCCCTGTCGTGAAGTCACCGATGTCCTCTCTGATGTCACTGATTTCCTTGTGACATCATGGCTGTTCCTTTTTTGTCAGCAGTCCCCTGTGATGTCACCCATCTCCCTTTGATGTCACCACTGTCCCCTGTAATGTCAGCAATGACCCTGATGATGTCACTGGTGTCACTGTGATTTCACCCTTGCCCTTCTGAAGTCACTGAAGTCCCCTGTGATGTCACCAATAGCCCTGTGACATCACAGCTTTCCCTTTGTTGTCAACAGTCCCCTGTGACATCACTGGTCCCCAGTGATGTCACTGCTGTCTCTGTGATGTCACTAATGTCCCCAGAGGTGGCACCATGTCCCTGTGAGGTCACTGATGTCCCTGTGATGTCACAAGATGCCTTTGACTTCACTGATATCTCTGGGACATCATGGCTGTCCCTTTGTTTTCACCAGTCCCCTGTTGCCGTGGTTTTGCCCTCCAGCCATCCCCTGGGGCTGAGGATGGTTTTGTCTGGGTGAATTTCCATAGAAAAAAGCCAATCAAAACTTTAGTAACGCCTTTGCTAATTACATATTTAAGAAAACGAAAGAGAAGGTTGGTGGCACAGTTGAAATTAGGAGCAGTTGAAATTGGTG
>NW_020959021.1:3806-5783 GCF_003031625.1 Empidonax traillii | reverse complement strand
TCCATGCCAGAGAGGTCTATTCAAGGACTGTTCTCCCGTGGGGAGGAACCTCCCCAGGGAACAGGGGTGGACTCAAAAGCCATTATCCCCTGTGACCCTGTGGGGAAGATCCATGGTAGCCAAGTGTCCCCTTCCAAGCCCATGGAAGACCCTCCAGGGCCTGGGTAACCCCCAGCCTCTGATCTTAGCTAGTAATAAATGTTCATATTATTTTCCCAAATCAGGTCTCCTTTGTCTGCATAAACCTTCTCTCAACTTACAGTAATTGTGTGTGGGGTGAGAGCAAATTGAGCCAGAGCAAAACCACAAAATGTTGCCTTAAGAGACCATGGAGAAAAAGACTCCAGGCCAATTTAGGTAGGAGATAAGATAAAGAGACCTGGTCCTTTAAGGAGTTGTTTGGCCTAGAGGAACACATACCATGTGTGCCCCCCCAGACAGGGGTTCTAGGATTTTATAATAAGGTCCATCCAATCCCAGGTTTATGCAGCCCTGGTTCTGCCCCATTCTGCCCCCTGACACACCCCTTCAGGAACTGGGTTTGGTGTCTTTGGGACCCCTTCTTCCTCATCTTCATCTTCTTCACAGCACACACAACCCTGGGAGTTCCTAAAGAGTTCTGCCTAGAATGTTACTGTGTCTGACTGATATCTCCTGGTCCAGGCCTTAGGGTGTTTTTCTACAATTCTACCTTGAAAAGAAGACTAAAAATGGAGTTTAGAGGGATTGATATGGAATGGGGTAGTAGGGTTGGGTATGTGTAACTACTCTGTTAAGGGATATAATACAGCTACATTAAAATATATTCACTACACAACCAGTTCTAAAATCTACAAAAGTTTAAAAACGCCAAAAGATCTGAGATATCAGTGTGAATTGACTCTGGTGTGAGTGTTGTTACTGTGAATGTATAATTCCATCACTGTTCAAGTGCAGTAAATGCTACTGAATCCCTTGATAACTGTTAAGTTGGTCAATGATTAAATGCTACTAATGTCATTTGCCCCCTTATCTTGGGATCCAAACCCTTTCCACCCTGACCCTCTTGCATCCCAAGACTCTGTGTAAATCCTTCCCTTTCATTAAAAAAAAAAAAAAAAAAAGCTATTATTTGGGAGTTGCTTTTGTAATTTTCCTCCTCAGCTAAACTACAAAACAACCCCAATTAGTTGTTGAAGACATTAAGACATGAAGGCAATAAAAAATAAGGAAAAAAAAGAATTTGTTTGTCTGCATTTTAATGAGCCCCATGGTGTGTTTCGAGACAAGTCCATCATCCTGAGGTACTGAGAGGAGATTGAAGAAGTTGCTCAAGAAGTCAGAAGCCAAACCCCAGATCCTGATGTGTCCACACATCTCTGCCTGGGTGTGGGTGTGAACTGACTGTGGTGTGACTGTTGTTCTTGGGAATCTATAATTCAGTCCCTGTTCAATTGTAGTAAATGCTACTGAATCCCTGTGAAAAGGGAATGTTGAAAATGTTGAAAGTTGGTCAATGATGAAGTGCTACTAATCTCTTTTGGCCCCTATACTTTGTGTCCAAATCCTTTGCACCCTGACCCTCTTGCATCCCAAGGCTCTGTAGAAATCATTCCCTTTCATAGAAAAAATACATTTCTGTGAGGTGCACTTTAAAATCTTTCTCCATACCTAAACTACAAAATAACTCCAATTAGTTGTTGAAGAATTGAAAACATGAAGACAATTAAAGGAAGGAAATTAATTTGTTTTTCTCTATTTTAATGAGCCCCACAGTGTGTTTGGAGACAAGTCCATCATCCTGAGATGCTGAGAGAAGATTGAAGAAGCTGCTCAAGAAGTCAGAAGCCAAACTGCCAGTCCCTTGAAGCATTGCTGGGCCCCACTGAGGGCAGGCACTGCCAAAGCCTCCCCAGGGACTCCTGAGAGCAGATCCTTGCAGGCCAGGAGTGCAGGCAGACAAAGGAAAGTGTCTTGTGGTGGCCTGAGGGGCAGAGG
>NW_020959021.1:0-1427 GCF_003031625.1 Empidonax traillii | reverse complement strand
TGCAGTGCCCTCAGAAGATCCCACAGCATCCTGGAGATGCTGTCAGGGAGGCCAGCTCTGCTTCACAAGTTCCCAGTGCCTGTCCCTGCCTGTGCTCAAAGGGCTCCCACCCCCAGGACTGTGCTCAGAGAGCACTCAGGCCTTGCAGCCAGAAAGGGGCTCACAAGGCCAGTGTGGAAGTGGAAAGAGAAGCTCTGCAAAGCCCAAGCTCTGCTGCTCCCTGGCAGTGCTGCTGTGCTGGGATTCTTGTGCCCTTGGCCTTTGCAAATCCCCCCTGTCCTGCAGTGTGCTGTGCTTTAGGAACAGCTGAGAAGAAGGGTCTTGGACAAAGAAGGCACTGCAGGGTCCTTTATTTTGTTTAAATACTCAGAGAGCACAATTCATCATTTATACATCTCTGGGTCAAATTTAATGAGTGGACAGTAAGTTAGAAGAAAGAAGCATAATAATATTTTATTTCATAGCAAATTACTACAAGAAGAACCCAATGACTTCCCACATAAAGCTGAGAAGGAAGGTTGGGGCATTACAGAGTCCCCTTCTAAATGCTACACACCAGAACACAGGCACGTTTTTGCTTCTGTAAAGCATCCAGTCATCATTTTCCCTATGGCATCCCTGAGCTCCTGGTTCCTCAGGCTGTAGATGAGGGGGTTCAGGGCTGGAGGCACCACCGAGTACAGAACTGACACAGTCAGATCCAGGGATGGGGAGGCGATGGAGGGGGGCTTCAGGTAGGCAAATATGCCAGTGCTGAGAAAGAGGGAGACCACGGCCAGGTGAGGGAGGCACGTGGAAAAGGCTTTGTGCCGTCCCTGCTCAGAGGGGATCCTCAGCACAGCCTTGAAGATCTGCACATAGGAGAAAACTATGAAAACAAAACATCCCAAAAAGGGAAAAGCACTAAAAACAAGAAGCCCATTTTCCCTCACGTATGTGCCTGAGCAGGAGAGCTTGAGGATGTGAGGGATTTCACAGAAGAACTGGCCCAGGGCATTGCCCTGGCACAGGGGAAGGGAAAATGTATTGGCTGTGTGCAGCAGAGAATAGAGAAACCCAGAGGCCCAGGCAGCTGCTGCCATGTGGGCACAAGCTCTGCTGCCCAGGAGGGTCCCGTAGTGCAGGGGTTTGCAGATGGCAACGTAGCGGTCGTAGCACATGATGGTCAGGAGGGAAAACTCTGTTGAGATGAAGAATAGAACGAAAAAGAGCTGAGCAGCACATCCTCTGTAGGAGATGGTTGTGATGGCCCAGAGGGAGTTGTGCATGGCTTTGGGCACAGTGGTGCAGATGCAGCCCAGGTCTGTGAGGGAGAGGTGCAGCAGGAAGAAGTCCCTGGGGGTGTGCAGGTGCTGGTCGCAGGCTACGGCGCTGAGGATGAGGCCGTTGCCCAGGAGGGCAGCCAGGGAGATGCCCAGGAAGAGCCA
>NW_020959020.1:8957-10826 GCF_003031625.1 Empidonax traillii | reverse complement strand
CGATACCATCGTATCTCACTCTAGGGACGATCTCTTGCTGGCAGCGCAATCCGAGGGACAACTCCTGCAAGTGCATTTGTCTGTGAAAACTGCACTATTGACACATGGTCTGAAATTGCACCGGGGAAAGGACAAGTGACAGTTCCATGGAAATACCTTGGATTTCAAATTAAGAACACCACTATTCAGCCCCAGACTGGTACTTTACCCACCGACATCCACACCTTAAATGATTTGCAGTCTCTACTGGGCTTCATCAGTTGGGTTAGGCCTCTGTTAGGTGTAACAACAGACACCCTGAAACCGCTTTTTCAGCTCCTGGAAGGGGAGCCAGACTTAACCTGCCCTCGATGCTTAACACTGGCAACCCTGGCAGTATTAAAGGAAACAAATCAAAGACTGAGTTCCTGTCAGAGTAAATGAAAAGTGTGTGGGTTAACTCTTGTTTTAGTAATTTTTAAAAGTATCAAACAACCTTATGCTCTAATAGGATAATTAGAATTAAAAGGCAAAGATTTTCTGTTATGGGAATGGGTTTTTTTAAGCTTCCAGTTTTCCAAACCCATTCCTCCATATCCTGAGATGCTCTTCAAAGTCTGCCACAAAAGCAGATTGCGGCTTTGGGAGCTCTTCGGGAGAGATTCAGATGTTATCTATGTTCTTCTGTCTACTGTTCAACTAACAATTGCAGATTCATAGCTCTGATTTTCAGTTAGCCATTGCTGATTACAGGGGTCAATTTTCAGTTCACCTTCCATCTATTCCTTTTTTGCAGCTGTTAGCCCTTACTCAGCCAGAGCTAACACACAACTATTCTCCTGTTCCACCAACAAGTGCTAGAACTGTGCTCACAGATGGTTCTGGCAGAACGTCTAAGGCAGCAGTCACCTGGCTCAGAGCAGGAAAATGGGTATATGACACACACAAGGTAAGAGGTTCCTCTCAGATAGCAGAGCTCTCTGCAGTCACACCTGCACTTACACTATTTCCAGGGCCTTTAAACACTGTTTCCCATTCAGCCTCGGTCGTAGGAGCAGTCCGATGAATTGAGAATTCATCCATAAAGATGAATGACAATTACAATTAGCTCATATGTTCAAATCATTACTGTATGAAATTAGTCATCATAAACACAAATTCCACATAATCCGCATTCGTTCTCAGACTTCTCTCCCAGGGCCTGTCCTAGCAGGAAATCATGAGGCAGATCAAATAGCTGATACAGGGCACCTTGCCCAAACTGCAGTAGTTCCAATCAATTTCTAAAAAGCAAAGCTGCCCCAAAGTTTCTGTGTGCCCTGACTGCCAGAGCCACACTCCTCTACCATCTGAGAGGGTAAACCCTCATGAAATTACCTCTCTTGACATATGGCAGTCGGGCATAACGCATTATTCACCATTTGGAAAATTAAAATACATCCATGTGGCCACTGACGTGTTCTGCTGCCATTGCAGCAGCAGCACATGCAAGAGAGAAGGCCCAAGATATCAAAAAACACCTCATATCTGCAATATCAGTCCTTGGCATCCCCAAAACAATAAAAACAGATAATGGACTGGGACACACTTCTCACTCTTTTAAAGAGTTTTTCAACATGTGGGGCATCTCCCATGTCACAGGGATCCCCCACTGCCCCACTGGTCAAGCAGTGCTAGAGCGTGCTCATCAAACACTCAAGGATATGTTAACCAAACAACAAAACACCACAATTGGACTGAGATGGTGAGTGTGGGAATGGTTGGGGTTTGGTCGATGTGCTGCTCAAGTCATGCACTGATTTTGGTTTCCTTTCTTGGAGCTGAGGAAGAGAAGAACCCAGGGACTGCAGGAACCCCTGAGCCAGCCCAAGGGAAGTGCTTTTGGAAGGT
>NW_020959020.1:4339-8497 GCF_003031625.1 Empidonax traillii | reverse complement strand
TGAGCCAGAGAGGGGATGAGAGCCGGGTACAGGCTTGGGAATTGCCAGGAGGGCTTTTGAAATGAGCGTAGGGAGGGGATGTCTAAGAACAAGTCCCTTAGGAGAGGGAAGTGGAGAGGCTGAGTTTTGACCCCAGCACTGGGGTGTGCAGGGCAGAGCAGAGAATCTCCCCCATGTAAGATTCTTGTGAGTCTGTCTTTGCAGTTCTGACAGGCACTACTTGTCATGGCCTATCCTCTCTATTCCAGAACAGGCCCTGGAAACCAAAGAACCAACACCCCACACCAGCACAGTCAGACCGATGCATGTGCATTGAGCCCTTTTGTGATGTCATGGCCCATCCTGTCCTTTCAGAAATAGCCTGTGGATACCAGAAAACCAAACCCCTAACATGTGACAGTTCAACCCTATCCATGTTCCAAAGACCCCTTTGTGATGTCACAGCCCATTCCATCCATTCCGGAATAGCCCCTGGCAACCAAAAAGCCAACGTCCCAAAACCCCAAAATGCAGCCCCACCCATGTGCCCTGGGTACCTTTGTGATGTCACGGCCCGTCCTCTCCATTCTGGAATAGCCCCTGGAAACCAAAGAACCAACATTACAAAAAGTCAAAGGGCAGCCCCATCCATCTGCCATGGGCCCCTTTGTGATGTCACGGCCTTTCCCCCAGGAAAGAAAGCCTGTAACCTTTGGCTTTGAGGTTCAGTTGCTGGGGCACCTGGGCACTCCACGGGCAGCATGAGCTTTCTGTCCTGTCACCTTTTGTCTGGGAAAAATGTTTGACCATATTCAATTTTGGGAGTCTCAGCAGCAAGTTCAGTGCAGGGATCCTGTCCCAGTTTAAAAGAGACACAGGTGTTTTTGTGAGGATGAGTTATGAGAAAAGATCGAAACTCCTCCCTGTAAGCAATTAAAAACTTAAAATTAAGAGGCTCCGGTTGAAGGAAAACAAATTATGGAAAAGGCAAAATAAAAGCCCTTTATTAAAAGATATGTAGGTATTGGCAGAAACAACAAAAGAGAACAAGTAAAATAACCAAACAATACTCCTATACCCACCAAAAATCCCCTTCAAAACAAACCAATAAACAAGCAAAGGACAAAAAGTAAGCAGTTCAGTTTGCACTCATTGGTGCAATTCTAACCACAGGCAACAGGGGGTGCCGTTGGGTCACTAAAGATGCAGAACTTGTAGTGTCCTGTGCCAGTCACCAGAGGGCGCTGTTGGATCACTGGAGATGCTGAGCCTGCAGTTCTTTCTGCTGGCCAGCAGGGGGCGCTGTGGAATCACTGGTCATTGCCACGTGGGGGTAACACCCTCTGGGGTGTGTTGGAGAAACCCAAAATGGGTTTCCCTCCCCTCCCCCACACACACTGGGAAAAGGGAAGAGAGAAAGGGGGGAGAGGAAACAAAAAAAGAAAAAAAAAAAAGAAAAAAAGAATAATCCTCCCCAGTGGGAAAAAAGTCTCACTCTCTTTGGCTGGTTGAATTGTGCCGTGTAGTTTTCCTTCTCCCTTTGATATGCACAAAAGAAAATGTGCTAAAAAAAGAAATCAATGGGCAAGGGGAAGGGGGAAAAAACCTTCCAAAAATACTTCCTCTCTGATGAAAATCCAAGCAGGATCCACAGCAGGCAACAAAAAAACAGCACTGAGATCTCCTTCCCCGATTTCCCAGAGAACAAGGAAAAAAAAAAAAAAAAAAAAAAGAGCTCCTCACCCCTGTTCCCAAAGACGAAATTCTGAGCCATTAAACACAAAACAGCTTCCTTTGTGCTCTTTCAGTGCCCACTTAACAGCTCTGCATGCAGTGGGCAGGGGAAAAGGGAAAAAATTCCTGCCGAGTTCCTAAGAACCAGCAAAACCATGACCGGAACCCTTCAGTTTGCAACACTCCAAAGAGCATCGCTTAAGCTGTGGACAATTCTGATCCCCCTCAACAAACACTCCTCCAGCTGAGACCCTTGTCTGGTGGGAAACACAAAGGGATGTGTGGGAGGGTTTCACTCAGAACGGGGAGAATTTTGGAGAGGGACCTTTACACACCCAGATCCTGATGTGTCCACACATCTCTGCCTGGGTGTGGGTGTGAATTGACTGTGGTGTGAGTGTTGTTACTGGGAATCCATAATTCAGTCACAGTTCAATTGCACAAATTATATTGAATCACTTGTTAACTGTTAAGTTGGTCAATTATTAAATGCTACTAATCTCTTTTGTCCCCTTTTCTTTCTGTTCAAATCCTTTGCACCCTGACCCTCTTATATCCTGTTATAAGTAAAATGAAACTGAGTTGAAATATAGTAATAAAAATTTATTGAAGATTTATAGAAAAGGCAAATAAGCCAAACAGCGCACTGGGCGGCCGGGGAGATCCCTGCTTCACTCACGGTACACAAGCGCAGTAGGAAAAAACAGTAACTTTTATTTCCTTATCAGTTCCCCTCCCATAGTCATTTGTTCTCTTTCTATTGCATCTGAGTTTGCAGGTCTGGTTCTGGTTGGTTTCTCTGCAGGCCTGTTTTAGTTGCTAGGTGCTTTCCTGTTCATAGTTTTCATTAGTTTTTAATCCTTGAGGCCTGGTGTGTTAGGTATTTCCAGATGTCCATCTTGGATGCTCTGTATCATTTTCATTCTTGACTCTTTGATTCTTGTCCTTCCCTTCGTTACTTTATGCATGCTATGAGACAATGAGCTTTTTATAAAAGTAAGACTCAGCAAGGCATAATAATTTGTCTTTTCAGTTTAAGAATTGCAAGCTGCATGATCATCAACTTATAATGCTGACAGAATAATGAATTTATAGTTTAATAACATATCTATGTATATAGGAATATAACAGTTAATACAATTTAAGTAGTAAACTATTACTACTAATTTGATGAGTAAATTTAAACTACTACTACCGATTTATTACATATCCCAAGGCTCTGTGTAAATCACTCCCTTTCATAGAAAATTATATTTTTATGACTTCCACTTTAAAATCGTCCTCCTCAGCTAAACTACAAATTAACTCCAATTAGTTGTTGAAGACTTGAAGACACAAAGAAAATTAAAGGAAAGAATATAATTTGTTTTTCTGTATTTTAATGAGCCCCACAGTGTGTTTAGAGACAAGTCCATCATCCTGAGGTACAGAGAGAAGATTGAAGAAGCTGCTCAGGAAGTCAGAAGCCAAACTGCCAGTCCCTTGAAGCTTTGCTGGACCCCACTGAGGGCAGGCACTGACAAAGCCTCCCCAGGGACTCCTGAGAGCAGATCCTTGCAGGCCAGGAGTGCAGGCAGACAAAGGCTCTGGGCAGTGTCACAATGGTCCCCTGATTCCATGAGACAACATTCCTAATTTACTGTCCAGACTAGAGGGAAATCACAGGAAGGGCCATGGTTTGTCAGGACATGCTTTATCTGAGTGAGCCCCGGGGGGCTTTTGGTGCTGAGTCCTTGAACCTCAGGGACTGAGGGGAGATTGTACAAACCTGTCCATAAGGGAAAGTCAGAAGGAAAACCCAAAGTATCTGGAAGCATTAATGGGTTCCACTGAGTGTGACTACAGGCAAAGTCTCTCCAGGGACTAATTGGAGTCGATAATTGGAGGCCATGATTGCACAAACCTCTTCAAAACTCAGAGTCAAAGGAAAAGGCAAAGTACCTTATCAAACCTGTAGTACCTTGAAGCTTTAACAGGCCCCACTGAGGGCCATTCCTGGCAAAGGCTCTCAAGGGACTCCTTAGAGCAGATAATTGGAGGCCATGACTGAACAAACCTCTCAAAGACTCAGTGTCAAAAAGAAGTGTCTTAATAAATATACCTTGAGTGCCTTGAAACATTTATGAGCTACAGTGAGTGTCCCAACTGACAGAGAATCCCAAGGGACTCATTAAAGCAGATAATTGGAAGCCATAAATTAACAAACCTTTCAAAAACGCACTTTCAAAAGGAAGAGTTCCTTCAAAACCCTTGAGTACCTTGAAGCATTAATGAGCCCCACGGAGTGTCACTGCTGACATAGTCTCCCCAGGGACTAATTAAAGCAGAGAATTGGAATCAATTATTGCACAAACCTCTTCAAAACTCAGAGTCAAAGGAAAAGGCAAAGTACCTTAACAAACCTGTGGTACCTTGAAGCTTTAACAAGCCCCACTGAGGGCCATT
>NW_020959020.1:0-1731 GCF_003031625.1 Empidonax traillii | reverse complement strand
TTTCCTCCTGACCATCATGTGCTACGACCGCTACGTTGCCATCTGCAAACCCCTGCACTACGGGACCCTCCTGGGCAGCAGAGCTTGTGCCCACATGGCAGCAGCTGCCTGGGCCTCTGGGTTTCTCAATGCTCTGCTGCACACAGCCAATACATTTTCCCTGCCCCTGTGCCAGGGCAATGCCCTGGGCCAGTTCTTCTGTGAAATCCCACACATCCTCAAGCTCTCCTGCTCACACTCAGTCTACCTCAGAGAACTTGGGCTTATTGTGGTTAGTACCTTTTTATGGTTAGGTTTTTTCATTTTCATAGTTTTCTCCTATGTGCAGATCTTCAGGGCTGTGCTGAGGATCCCCTCAGAGCAGGGACAGCACAAAGCCTTTTCCACGTGCCTTCCTCACCTGGCTGTGGTCTCCATGTTCCTCAGCACTGCATTCTTTGCCTACCTGAAGCCCCCCTCCATCTCCTCCCCATCCCTGGATCTGGCCCTTTCAGTTTTGTACTCGGTGGTGCCTCCAGCCCTGAACCCCCTCATCTACAGCCTGAGGAACCAGGAGCTCAGAGATGCCATAAGGAAAATGATGACTGGATCTTTTTCTGGAGCAATAAAATGCTTGTTTTCTCGTTTGTAGCATTCAGCAAGGGAATCCCTAATTGTTCAGCCTTCCTGCTCAGGTTTTTTGTGGAGGTCATGGGGTTCTTGCAGTAAATTCCTGTGCAATGAAATATTTTTATGCATCTACCATCTAATTTAGTGTCCATTGAAATGGACCCAAAGATGTTAAAATGTTGAATTGTGCTCTCTGAGTATATAAAGAAAATAAAGGACCCTGCAGTGCCTTCTTTGTCCAAGACCCTTCTTCTCAGCTGTTCCTAAAGGACAGCACACTGCAGGACAGGGGGGATTTGCAAAGGCCAAGGGGACAAGAATCCCAGCACAGCAGCACTGCCAGGGAGCAGCAGAGCTTGGGCTTTGCAGAGCTGCTCTTTCCACTTCCACACTGTCCTTGTGAGCCCCTTTCTGGCTGCAAGGCCTGAGGTTCCAAAAGGTTTCAGGGTTCCTTTTTTTCCACAAGGTCCCCAATGTTAAATGGTGCCCTGGTTCCACAAGATTTCACAGTGTTCCTGTGTTCCTTTCTTTCCATGAGGCCCCGCAGTGCCACAATGACCCCTTTGATTCCATGAGGTTGCACAGGATCATCACAATGCTGAGCCCACCCAGATAAAAGTGTGAGGGAGATCAAAAGGAACTGGGACAAAAAGGATTGGATGTTTGGGGAAGGAAAAAGGGGCTTGGCCAACAGAGAAGAAAAATTGTAAAAACAGTTTCATGTAATGCTGAGGGTGCTAAAACACTGAGAATGCAAATACTCATGATGGACCTTTACCCAGCTTTAATTCTAATCCAGCCAAAAAGCTCTTCCCCTTATCATGACCCAGACCCTGCCAGCAGAACAACAAACCTGCCAAAGTTGTGCCCAATCCCCACCCTGAGCTCTAAAGCCCAAGGGCTGACCATGAAGCACCCCCAGGGCCCTTGGGAGCAGGGCAATGACCTGCAGGGCCCAGAGCAGGCCCAGGGGGTTGGCAGAGCAATGGGAGGTGACCTGGATCTGCTCAGCTCTGCAGGGACCCCCAGCAGAAGGGCCTGGGCTCTGTCAGGGATGTCCTGGGGCACAGGGGCTCAGCAGCAAAGCCAAGAAGGCCAAGTGCACATGGCAGCAGCCAGAGC
>NW_020959019.1:8358-10829 GCF_003031625.1 Empidonax traillii | reverse complement strand
TCTCTTTACTATAACACTCAGCTTACACCACAGGTAGATGTTCAAGAAAGAGAATGTGATCATTCCTCCCAGTATGACCAGTATGGGATGTATTAGAAAATTAAACACTTGCGTTGTCCTAGGAGAGTATCCCATCAGGGTGTCCCACCAATGATGTTCTCCGATTCGTTCTGCATCAGCTAACACAGAGGATGTGCTGCTGTGAGAACATAATCTTATGTTCCAATTGTGAAAACATGATCTGTTGTTCTGATGGCCTTCTGATGGTACCAGGATGGGAAAGATCTACCAAGAGGAGCAGTATCAAAACCAGAAATACAAAACAGGGTCTCAGTACCGGCTCTCAGAGTGGGAAAGGACATAAAGAATGTTAAAGAAACAGAGCTGATAGAAGAGTATTGTTAGAAAACTGGATCAAAGACTGCTGCTCGATTCCAATCAACGGCGCTCTCTGATCATCACATTGGTGTGCTGAGTCGTCCCTGCTCGCATGAAAACCCCCCAGGCAGGTGCCCTCCCAAAGGCCCCCAAACATCCCCAACATCCCCAGTGATGTCACCACTGTCCCTGTGATGTCACTGGTGTTCCCAGTGATGTCACAGCTGTCCAGTTGATGTCATTGCAGTCCCTGTGATGTCACCAGACAGTTGTGATGTCACTGGTCTCCAGTGATGTCACTGCTGTCCTCACAGGTGTCACCACTGTCCCCTGTAATGTCACCAGTGGTGTCCCAGGGGTGGTCCTTGTGTCCCCAATGATGTCACTGCTGTCCCCTCTGATGTCACTGCTGTCCCCTCTGATGTCACTGATGTCCATGTGACATCACGGTTGTCCCTTTGTGGTCACCACTCCCCTATAATGCCATTCGTCCTCAATGATGTTACTGGTGTTGCTGTGATGTCACCAGTGTCACCAGTGATGTCACTGGTGTTGCTGTGATGTCACCCTTGTCCTTGTGAAGTCACCAATGTCCCCAGTAATGTCACCGATGTCCCCGCTATATTACGGTTGTTCCTTTGTTTTTCCGACTCCCCTGTAATGTCACTGGTCCTCAGTGATGTCACTGTTATCCCTGTGATGTCACCAGTGTCCCCTGTGATGTCACCAGTGTCCTCGGTGATGTCACTGCTCTCCCTGTGATGTCACAACTGTACCCAGTGATGGCACCATGTCCCCAATGATGTCACCGATGTCCCTGTGAGAGCACCACTGTCCCCTGTGGTGTCACCAATGTCCCCGATGATGTCACTGCTGTTTCTGTAATGTCACCCTTGTCCTTGTAAAGTCACCATTGTCCCCAATGATGTCACCAATGTCACTGCGATAGCACGGCTATCCCTTCGTTGTCACCACTCCCCTGTGATGTCACTGGTCCCCAGTGATTTCACTGCTGTCCCTGTGATGTCACCAGTGTAACTGATGTCACTGATGTCTCTGCAATGTCACCCCTGTCCTTGTGAAGTCACTGATGTCCCCTGTGATGCCCTTCTGTTTTCACCAGTCTTCTGTGATGTCACTGGTCCACAATCATTTCACTGCTGTCCCTGTGATGTCACCAATGTCCCCTGTGATGTCACCAATGTCCCCCATGATATCACTGGTGTCTCTGGGTTGTTATCCAGGTCCCCCGTGATGTCATCAATGTCCCTGTCACCAGTCTCCAGTGATATTTCTGGTCCACAATGATGCCATTGCTGTCTCTGTGATGTCATCACTGTCCCCAACAGTAGCACCATGTCCCCATGATGTCACCAATGTCTCTGTGATGTCACTGATGTCCCTCTGACATCACGGCTTTCCATTTGTTGACAACAATCGCCTATGATTTCACAGGTTTCTCTGTGATGTCACCACTGCCCCCTGTGATGTCACCAATGTCCCCAATGATATCACTGGTGTCTCTGGGTTGTCACCTCCCCCCCTTGTGATGTCACCAATGTCCCTGTGACATCACGGCTTTCCCATTGCTGTAAGCAATCCCCTGTGATGTCACTGGTCTCCAGTGATGTCACTGCTGTCCTGTTGATATCACCACTGTCCCCAGCAGTGCCACCATGTCCCTGTGATGTGATCAATGTCCCTGTGATGTCACCAGACCCCCTTGATGTCACCGATGTCCCTGTGACATCACTGCTTTATTGTTATCAGTCCCCTGTGATGTCACTGTTCTCCAGTGATGTAACCTTTCTCCCTGTGATGTCACCACTGTCCCCTGTGATGTCACCCATTTTTATGATGATGTCATTGGTGTCTCTATAATGTCAACCCTGTCCTTGTGAAGCCACTGATGACCGCAGTGATGTCACCCATGTCCCTGGGATGTCACCACTATCCCCTATGATGTCACCAGTGACACTGATAATATCACTGGTGCCTGTGATGTCACCCATGTCCCTGGGATGTCACCACTATCCCCTATGATGTCACCAGTGACACTGATAATATCACTGGTGTCTGTGATGTCACCCCTG
>NW_020959019.1:0-1146 GCF_003031625.1 Empidonax traillii | reverse complement strand
TGGGCCTGCTCTGGGCCCTGCAGCTCCTTGCCCTGCTCCCAAGGGCTCTGGGGGTGCTTCATGCTCAGGCCTTGGGCTTTAGAGCTCAGGGTGGGGATTGGGCACAACTTTGGCAGGTTTGTTGTTCTGCTGGCAGGGTCTGGGTCATGATTAGGGGAAGAGCTTTTTGGGCTGGGTCAGGATTAAAGGCTTTTCATATTAACAGCGCAGGTTTGGGATTGGGGTGGGCATTAGACGACAAATAAGTTCTGGATTTGGGCTTTGCCCTTTGAGGTCAGGTTGAGGTTGGAATAAGGGCAGTAGATTACTTCCTATGTGAGGAGCAGCCCTTCTGGGGGGCTTTGCGGCTTGAGGTTAGAAACAGTGTAAAGGTTACCAGGATTGTTTGCACAATCTGTGCTTCAGCACCTTCAGCATTCCCTGAATCTGCTTTTACCTCATCAAAATATTTCCTCTCTTTTGGCAAAACCCCTTTTTCCTTCCCCAAATATCCAATTCTTTTTGTCCCAGCTCCTCCTGATCTCCCCCAAACTTCCATCTGGTTGGGCTCAGCTTTGTTATGACCCTGTCGAACCTCATGGAAGGGCCTCATGGAAAGAAAGGGACACAGGGACACTGTGAAATCTTACGGAACCAGGGCACCATTTAACATGTGGGGCCTTGTGGAACAAAAGGAACTCTGAAACCTTTTGGAACCTCATGGAACAAGGGAGCCCGTGTGTCACTGTGGTGTCTCCTGGAAACAAAGAAACCCTGAGACACAGTGGAACCTCATGAAATGAAGGGGCCACTGTGACACTGCAGGGCCTTTTTGGAGCCATATGGACCTTGGGCACTAGGGCACCCCCCGGAATCAAGGGGTCATTGTGACACCAAGAACACCTCATAGACTCAAGGGACCACTGTGACACTCCAGGGCATTCTGGAGCCAAAGGATCCCGGGGACGCTGAGCAGCCTCCTGGAATCAAGGGGCCACTTTGACACTGCAGGGCCTCCTGGAAACCAAACCAAATCCAGGCTTGTCCAGGTCCTGAGGGGGATTCAGAAGGGAGGCAGCAGTGATTGCTCCCTACACACCCACCACTCCAATGGGCTCTCCCTGCCCTGAAGGTTTCTGGCCATCAGGCTGTAGCTGAGGGGCTTGG
>NW_020959018.1:9061-10837 GCF_003031625.1 Empidonax traillii | reverse complement strand
TTGCACATGAATAATGTGGGGTAATTTCGATTATTTGGGGTTAAGTCTTCACTATAATGTTATGAACTGAAATTCTGAATTATTCTTATGAGAAATGAATAAAAAACCGAAAACCTTAACCAGAAAAAGTCTTTGCTAAAGTCTGTATCTTCTCATCACTCTCTACAACTACTTGAAAGGAGGTTGTAGCCAGGTGGGCGTCAGGCTCTTCTCCCAGGCAACTATTAAGACAAGAGGGCACGATCTTAAGCTCTGACAGGGGAGGTTTATGTTGGATATTTGGAAAAAATTTTTTAAGGAGAGAGTAATCAGCCACTGGAATGGTCTGCTCAGGGAGGTGGTGGATTCACCTTCACTGGAGGGTTTTAAGATGAGACTGAATGTGGTACTTAGTGTCATGGTCTAGTAACCATGTCAGCCCCTGGTGGTCTAGTGGTTAAGGATGCGGCACTGTCACCGCCAAGGCCTGGGTTCGATTCCCGGTCAGGGACACTCCCCGGGCAGATGGAGCTCGTTAGCCCTGTAAGGCAATCCATCTACGTCCTGAGGACCTCGCTGCCACCGTCCAAGCTCACTTGGCCCCGGCAGATGAACCTCAGGATTAAAGGGTGGGCTCAGTTCCGCGCACACTGTGTCTCACCTAAAAAATCCAATGCACAGGCTGGAAGGTGTAAAGACCTTCCCCGGATCTTCATTCACGAAGACTGGCCATTATATATATATGTCAGTGCTAGATCAATGGTTGGACTTGATGATCTCAGAGGTCTTTTCCAACCTGGTTATTCTATGATTCTATCATTCTATATACAATAATTTCATAGACTGTCTACTTGCCAAAAGACCTTTTCAATGTCTTCCAGGAAAAGAAATTGAGAAAAATATGCTAATGTCATTGCCTACATATTCCATATCTTCCACAGCCTTCAAATAACAGTATTTTAAAATGCCGAATATTAAAATAAATGTAATGCTACAGAATCAACTCAGAAAAACACTTGAGTGAATGTTTAAAATAAAATGTACTTCCAGTACTTTTTTTCATGTCAGAGGTGATTTCTTTTATTTGGATTACTGACATTTTAGTACCTCATTTTTCATTTAAGTACCAGAAGTCTATACAAACATGAACTAAATTCTCATACTGATTAATCCAGATAATAATATATTAGAAATAGGAAAATAGTATAATTTCAGGTGAAAGACTTGCCAGAGTCCACATAGTGTTTTAGAAGCAAAGAAAGGAACATTTCCTGGGAACTGTCATTCCTATTCAAAATTTTTGATCTATAATAACTGAGTACATGTCAAAATTTGACAAGGCACCTTTTTCTGTGCTTTGTACATATATGGACGCTCTGTATAAGTTAGTGCATTTGAAAGCTTTAATGATTACTTACAAAGTCTTAGGCATAAATAGATGATTCATTCTCATCCATTTTCATGAATCAAAACCATAAGTTTCTATTCCTTCTACTTTGAAGTGAAACATTTCCTGTTGTCCTATCTCCTAATAAATCCTGCCTCTGCAAGTCTTTTGAGATTTGGAGGAGGGAGAGGTCCAGGATGGGAAGGTGTGTTAATTCATGCTTTTTTGTGTGTGTTGATTATTTAATGATAAATCAAACCAGGCTTTTTAAAAGCCAGCATCAAGAGTTCTTGTTACTTTTACTGTGTGCATCTGTACCACAGTATCATGGAACAGTATATTCATCTTCCTCCTCAGTGAATCTGACTCAAGCACATTATTACCAAACTAACTAAAGTATTTGGACTGTG
>NW_020959018.1:0-1690 GCF_003031625.1 Empidonax traillii | reverse complement strand
AAAGTCCTTACCATTAATGTAATTTTTTTTTTTTTTTTTTTTTTTTTTTTTACTTTTTTTCTATATCAATTTTGACAACCTTACAGACATTTTATTCGGGTCATAAAATATCCCAAACAACTCAACAACATTTGCCCATTTTAGAACCAACAGGAAGTGACCAAAATGCAGCAAGAGAAGCCCAGCAATTCCATGGACTCAGCATTCCAATTTCTCTCCTCAAATCTCAATTCCTACTCTTCTTCCAAGACTGCTAACAAATACCAATTCCATACATGTGTCCTTCTCCAAAACTATCCATCAGTCCCTATATTCTTTTTCCAAGTTTCCTGGAATAAGACCACTTTCTTCAGCACATCCCTATCACACTGCTGAATGTGGCTGAAAAAAGTTCAGGTGAGGTAACCATCCTCCACAGATATCTTCTGCATGGGTTTGGTATTTGAAAATGTGACCAAAAATGTTGAAACAATAAGTCAGACACATAAGGGGAAATCGGCTGGATGAGGTAATGAAAGAAATATGAAAATTGCAATGACCTGTGTAGGACCTACTGGTGACAAATACCAACCTTTTGTCTGCTAGAGTTGGTTGGCTACCAACATACTTCTTTATTAACTAACTATAAAGAATCATAAGGTCATAGAAAAGTTTGGGTTGGAAGGGACCTTAAGGATCTTCTAGATCCAATCCCCTGCCTAAGACCAAGTTCACTGAAAGACTGAAAACAGAATCTGTGTCTGTTGACATTTCTGTTTGTATAACAAAATAATTTGCTGCATCGGGTCTTGATATTTTTTTCTTTCTTTGAGGAAGTCAGGTAAAGCAAAATCTAATCACAGAATCATAGAAAGGTTTGGGTTGGAAGGGATTTTAAAGAACATCTAGCTCCCATTCCCTGCCATGGGCAGGAACACCTTTCACTAGACCAGGTTCCTCCAAGTTCCATCCAACCTGGCCTTGAATATTTCCAGGATAGGACATTCACAACTTCTCTGGGCAACCCATTCCAACACCTCACCATCCTCCCAGAAAATAATTTCTTCCTAATATCTAATCTAAACCTACTCTCAGTTTGAAACCATTCCCCCTTATCCTGCTACTCCATGGCCTTGCAAATAGTCTCTCTCTCTCTTTCTTATAGGGTCCCTTCAGGTACTGGAAGGCTGCAAATAGGTCACCTCAAAGCCTTCTCTTTTCCAGACTGAAAAATCCCAATTCTTTCAGCCTTTCCTCATAGGAGAGGTTCTCCATTCCTCTAATCTACTTGGTGGCCTTCCTCTGGACTTGCTCCTTCCTTTATTGGGGACTCCAGACCTGGCTGCAGTGTTCCAGGTGGGGTCTCACCAGAGCAGAGTAGAGGGGCAGAATCACCTCCCTCATCTTGCTGCCCACACTGCTTTTGATGCAGCCCAGGACATGTTTGGCTTTCTGGGCTGCAAATGCACATTGCTGGGTCATGTCCAGCCTCTCATCCAGCAGCACCCCCAAGAGCTTCCCTGCAGGACTTCCCTCAATCTGTTCATCCCCCAGCCTGTATCAGTACTAGAGGTTGACCCAACCCAGGTGCAGAGCCCTACACTTTGTCGTATTAAATCTTATGACATTCCCATGGTCCCATTTCTTGAGTTTGTCCAGGTCCCTCTGGATGTGATCCTGTCCTTCAAATGTGCCAACCAATATGTTTCTT
>NW_020959017.1:7373-14185 GCF_003031625.1 Empidonax traillii | reverse complement strand
TTTTTTTTTTTTTTTTTTTTTTTTTTTTTTTTTTTTTTTGGAGTTCCCTGTACATTTTCCCAAAGCATCTTCGTGTGTCTAAGGGAAGAAGGATGTAGGGATGGAAAAGGAATTTTTCCTTGTACATCAGCTGCTTTTACCCCCTTCCAGCTCATACTCTGCTTAACAAAGCCCATACAATAAATTACTTGGAACGGCTTTTCAGCTGTTAACGTGGAGAACACCCTAATTAAGTGAGTTGCAAATGACCTTGTGGATCCTGCAAAGCTGCTGCCATCCTGGAGCAGCCACGTGCTCCTCCATTCTGCTTTTTGTTTCACCTTTAATAGCTGGGAATAAAATATAATAGGGAACAGTCCTGTAATAATGGAAGAGCAGGCTGTGGCTTGTTCAGCACAGAGAGGTGATTATGGCAAGGCTTTTTTTTTTTTTTTTTATGTAAATACATGATTTAATTAAGAGATGTGGAAGGGGAATAAATAAATAATTAAAGCAGGGAAATGGTACAATAGAGGCTCAGCTTCTCCTCCAAACAAGGAGGATTTATAGGGTTGCTCTGCCTCGGCAGTCTGGGGGTGCTCTGGGCTGGTTGGCCACGGACAGAAGGTCAAAGAGCTGCTCAGATGAGAATCTCAGCACTGACAGTTGTGTTGATGGTGTGGTTTGCCTTCTTCTTTAGGTCCCAGATGTCTTATTTTTGTCATCCTCTCACTGTAGGTCCCAGATGCCACATCTTTGCCTTCCTCTCATTTTAGGTCCCAGATCTCACTTCTCTGCTTCCCTTTAGTGCAGGTCCTGGATCTCATATCTTTGCCATCTCTCTGTGTAGGTCCTAAATCTCACGGTTTTGTCATCCTCTCAGTGTAGTCCTAAATCTCCTATCCTTGCTTTCCTCTAAGTTTAGGTCCTTGATCCCACATCTTTGCCATCTCCCAGTTTAGGTCCCAGATCCCATATCTTTGCCATCTCTCAGTTTAGGTCCCAGATCCCACATCTTTGCCATCTCTCAGTTTAGGTCCTTGATCCCACATCTTTGCCATCTCTCAGTTTAGGTCCCAGATCCCATATCTTTGCCATCTCCCAGTTTAGGTCCCAGATCCCATATCTTTGCTTCCTTTCAGTGCAGGTCCTGGATCCCACACCTCTGCCATCTCTCCGTGTAGCTCCTGTCTCAGCTCTCTCAGGAATCTCATCTCCCCCAGAGCCTCCAGGACCTCCTCACTGGCAGAGCACGAGACAAGGACAAAAGTCCTTGATTAGGGCTTAGGATAAACTCGACTTAGCAAATAAACCAAAGCACCAGCACGTCACCAACAGCCTTCTCCTTCCAAATCCAAACCACAGCCCTGGGACAGCTACTGAGGAGAGATTAACCCCATCCCAGGAGAGACCAGGGCAATATCCACCCCTTAGTCCATAAATGTCCTGCCAAGTTCCACATTTCCCAGTATTCCATCCCCTTCCCTATTTATCTGTTTCCACAGATATACACACAGACATCATTCCTTTAGTCTGGAACGTCCATCAAATGTTCCTAAAACACCTCAGTGTCCCTTGTTTAGTCCCCTGAGCACAAAAATTCCGTATTTCCCATGATTTTTCTGGGCTCTGTGTAGAGGCGTGTGGGTGAAAGGGAAAGGTCTGGAATGCAGAGACCTGAGCATGGACAGGATCCATTAAAACATCCCGAGTGCCTCAGCACAGCAATTCCTTTGGGATATTCCTCCCCATCTAAGTGTGGTTATTTTCATGCACTCTCAGACTGTCAACTGAAAACAGGACAAAACCAGAAGCCTGAGAGGACACACATTTACCAAAGATATAATTCCCAACATTAGTATTTTTCTACCCAAAAATCGCTGCTTCTGCTGTTCTGTGCCTTCAGCCAGGCAGGGATTTCCCTCTTTTCCTGAGGGGAAATCCCTGTCCTACGCTTTGACATCCACAAAGAGGGGACTTTACCTGGAATTCACGTGAGGACCAACAGCAAAGCCCAGACCCTGAGGGCTAAGGGTCATTCGAGGGTGTTGTTGGTGTTTCCTTGGTTCTGTCCATCTGGAAAAAAAAAAAAAAGCTGGAGACAATTGGATGGTTCCTTTTCATAACTATTTCATAGCACTTTCACATCTGGGAAAAAACGGTGTTACTGCCGAGATTTTTGCCAATATCAGAATGGGTTTGTGTATTCCCTGGGGGACCCTCCACAGGAAGCTGTTTGGAATAAACTTTTGAGTCCACTAAATACTGAGGAAGAAATTCTTGGCTGGGAGGGTGGGCAGGCCCTGGCACAGGTTGCCCAGAGAAGCTGTGGCTGCCCCTGGATCCCTGGAAGTGTCCCAGGCCAGGCTGGAGCACCCTGGGCTGGTGGAAGGTGTCCCTGCCCATGGCAGGGGGTAGGATTGGATGGTTTTAAGCTCCTTCCAACCCAACCCATTCCAGGATTCCATGAACCTCCCAAAAAATCCAGACTTGCCGCGCGAAGAACTCCCCACTCCTTGAGTTCAGGGTAAAATCCACAGGGCTGGGCTCCAGAAACCACCTCTGAGATACAAACTTGGACAAAACAATCAGTCCTGTTCCTGTAGGAAACAGGGTTTGCAGAGCATTAAAATCCTGACAAGCTCCATCTGCTCCAGCTCTGCCTCCTCAGGATTTAATTAGCCCTGCTCCCCGCTCATTAAGAGCAGCACAGCTGATGGGTTCATCAGCAGGGTCCTGCATGTGGAAAGGGGGGTTTCCTTTTGTCCCCAACAAACAGAGCAGTTCCCTCCACACATTCCTGTCCTGACGATCTCCACCGGGACTATTCCAATCCCGTTTTCCAGGCTGGTTTTGTTCCATTGGGAGGCCCCTCAGGATCTTTCTCCGAGGTGCCAGAAGAGCTGTGGAAGGCCCTGGCAGATGGGCAGGGGCTGGGTGAGGTGGCACTCACGTCTTCCACTTCCCAAATCCCAGATGTTCCACTTCCACATCCCCAATTCCGAAACTGGCTTTTTACAACCAACGTTCTCGGGGTTTCTGTCTCCGATCCCGTCAATATTGTGATTTTTGGTGGTTTTTTTCCTTTTTGTTTTTCTTTTCCTGATTTTAACTTTGCAGCCAGGCAGGAAAAAATAAAAATTAACAGGCAGGGAGGCAGATAAATAGATAGATAAACAGTTAAATACATTAAAAAAAAAAAGAAGTGGGTTTTTCCTGGACAGACAGCATCAAAAAAAGAGAAAGATATTAGAAAATGCCTAAAAATGTTTAAATAAATGAGCATAAATAAATAAATAAATAAATGTGAGGGGGTTTTCCCTGGACAGGGAGCATCAAAACATAGAAACAGATTAGAAAATTCCTTAAAAAAAAAAAAACAAAAAACCAAGAAAAACCCCAAAAGAAATCCCAAAAGCACATAAAGAGATAAATAAATAAATAGGTGTGGGGGGTTTTGTCCTGAACAGGCATCAAAAAAAAAAAAAAACCCAGGAAGAAATTAGAGAATGCCCCAAAAAATGTTAAAATAAATAAATAAATAAATAAATAAATGTATGTTGGGGTTTTTTGTTCTGGACAGGCAGCATAAAAAAAAAAATAGGAAGACATTAGAAAATAACTAAAACAAACAAACAAACAAAAAGTTTTAAGAAAGAA
Source organism: Empidonax traillii (assembly GCF_003031625.1). NCBI lineage: Eukaryota > Metazoa > Chordata > Aves > Passeriformes > Tyrannidae > Empidonax > Empidonax traillii. The sequence goes on along the minus strand of NW_020959017.1, from coordinate 10,546 downwards.
ATAATTCAATAGCTAGATTCATAAATAAATGTGCTTTTTTTCCCCCCTTGGACAGGCAGCATCAAAAAATGGGAAGAAATTAGAAAATGCCTAAACCTTTTTAGTGCCAGCCACGTGGATAAAGCAGATGAAGAAAATTTCACCTGGAGTTTGAATTCAACTTTCTTGAGTTCTCGTGTAAAATGTGATCCCATTAAAGCCTCGGGACCTTTTCCAGGAGAGCAGTAAAGCTTGGCATGGGATTAGCTCTGTTCCCTTCCACAGGTTCCCTAATCCAGTCAGCATTCCCTGCATGTCCAGCCTCATCCAGGCTGAATCACTGGAAACAAGAGAAAAGATGTTTTCCGGGGCTCAGGGTGGGATTTCCCGACTTTCCCGGTGCTGATGATCAGGGTTGGGGGCAGATGGTGCTGGAGGGGAAATTTGGGGCTGAAATGATTCAATCCAGGAGAGTTTCACGTAGATCAATTGGTTTTCCTTTCTGTTGCTGACTGGAGATAAGAGAGCCAGAAGTGAATGTATTTTGGAGTGAATTCTGCAAGTGGAGCTGAGCCCACAGCACACAGGGACTGACCTGGTTCCTTCCCAGAGGGGTTTCTGTTCTCACCCTCTGTGTCAGGCTGAAAAAAGGAAGAAAGTTCTGTTATTTGATGAAGGAAGTGTCAGAGCTGAACTCAGAGAGAATTTCTTCTTACAAGTACAACCTATTTTTTATCCCTGCAGCTTGTGGGGAGCTCTGGGAGAGCTGGGATCGTTCAGCCTGGAGAAGAGAAGCTTTGGGGTGACAAATTGTGGCCTGAAGGAGCTGAGAACAAACTGAGACTGTTTACAAGGGCTTGGAGGGACAGGACACAGGGAATGGCTTCCACTGCCAGAGGGCAGGGAGAGATGGGAGATTGGGAAGGAACTGCTGGCTGGGAGGGTGGGCAGGCCCTGGCACAGGTTGCCCAGAGAAGCTGTGGCTGCCCCATCCCTGGAAGTGTCCAAGGTCAGGTTGGAGCACCCTGGGCTGGTGGAAGGTGTCCCTGCCCATGGCAGGTAGTTGGAACTTGATGATCTTCAAAATCCTTTCTAACCCAAACCATTCCATGATTCCATGAAACCCCCCAGAAGCAACCTGGGATAGCGGGAGGTGGACCCAGATTTATCTCCACACGGGATGAGAAGAAATCAAAATTTTACACTGTTCATAAAAGTGAACTGTGTACATTCAATTTATGTTTAAAGAAATTCAATTCCTCTGATCAAAATAATGCTGCAATAAAATACCTGAAGTAGAAACCTTGATGCCAAAGTTATTTAAGGCTACAAAGTGATTTATTTTCATTATTTACGGTTGAACCATCTGAACATCTTTGTGTTGCATAAATTTCCCACAAATATGAGGTTATATAACTTTTCATAATATTCATCACAGCAGAAAAGATACAATCAAGCCATTTGACCATTATTAAATTGTGAATTATAAGCAATCCTCTCTCTCTTATTATTGCAGTTCTTTTGTATTTCTTAAGCCGTAGGAGATTTAATAAATCTTCGCAGGACTTAATAAAGAGCAGAAGATTTACCCAGGTACTGAGATATTCATTTGGGCTTCTGAGCCCTGTTGAATTTATTTCCATGGGATTCCTCATCACCAACTCGTTACTGGATTTACTGCATTCTCCCCACGGCTCCTCAGGGCACGGGAAAGGTTCTTGGATGACTGGGCTGGACTGGTGTTGTGTCCATCAGCAAAATCATGGAATCATGGCATGGTTTGGGTGGGAAGGGACTTTGAAGATCATCAAGTTCCAACTACCTGCCATGGGCAGGGACACCTTCCACCAGCCCAGGGTGCTCCAACCTGGCCTTGGACACTTCCAGGGATCCAGGGGCAGCCACAGCTTCTCTGCCCAACCTGTGCCAGGGCCTGCCCACCCTCCCAGCCAGCAATTCCTTCCTGATATCCCATCTGTCCCTGCCCTCTGGCAGTGGGAAGCCATTCCCTGTGTCCTGTCCCTCCATCCCTTGTCCCCAGTCCCTCTCCAGCTCTCCTGGAGCCCCTTTAGGCCCTGCCAGGGGCTCTCAGGTCTCCCTGGATCCTTCTCTTCTCCAGGTGAACCCCCCCAGCTCTCCCAGCCTGGCTCCAGAGCAGAGGGATCCAGCCCTCCAAAAATCTTCCTCCTCTGGCCTTGCTACAACAGCTCCATTCCTTTCTTTTGCTGAGGCCTCCACAGCTGGTTCCAGTGCTCCCAACAATTGCTAAATTTGTGGATGTTTTGCTTGGAATCACCTCCTGGAGCCCTCCTGGGGCAGAGGTCACAGGCTCCAAAGAGACCCTGATCAAGCAGAATATGTCCAAGAGCTGCAAATGAAATATTGCCATAAAGATAACACAGAGGAAAAATGACTCCTTGATAATCTCCCACCAAATTAAAAGAGAGAAGATATCCAAGTGTCTCTCCTGTATCTTAACTGCTTTGTGTGACAAAATGGGCAGAAGTTACATGTTCTGCCCTCAGACACAAAGTCCGTGGACTCAGACTCGGGAGGAGACTCAACCTGAGGTCACCCTGCAAAGCTCTCTTTGCAGGAAGGTGGGGCCTCATCGACCAACATCCCGGGGCATTTGGTTTGTGGGAACATTCCTGTCTCCAAAACACTGGCGACTCCACCCTTGCCTTGCATCCCCAACAGCTCTGGACCACAAAATCAGGGTTACTAAAAATTCCTGGCAAGAAGAAAATCTACTGTGGGACCTCTCGATAAGGAGGAGGAAATGAGCTGATTGAAGCAGCTGGAAAGTGAAATAATGAAGTTTTGATTTGCCTCTCTGTTTAAAATACAGCATTTCTTTATCCAAGGGCACTTGTCACGGGAGCTGAGAAGGAGGCTTTGACAAGAGCCTGAAGTCTCTGTGGAAGCTGTGAAAAAAAAAAAAAACCAAGTAAAAAACCCACAAGAAATTCAAGAACAAGAAACCCTCAGGAGAAAAAAAAAAATCGGAGAGTTTGAAAAGAAATCAAGTGTAAAATAACAAGAAATAAAGTCACATTTCTTCGCTCTGGTGAGATAGGATACACATGAGGACTACAGTGCTGACTTTAAAGAGAAGAAGGATAAAATAAACTGTGGATATTAGCATTTTATATTAATAGAAGTGCCTGTAGATTGCAGAATTCTCTCTGTGC
>NW_020959017.1:0-3941 GCF_003031625.1 Empidonax traillii | reverse complement strand
CTCAGGTGGGACAGCAGCAGGAATTTGTGGCTGGAAAGGGTGGTCAGGCCCTGGCAGGGGCTGCCCAGGGAGGTTTGGAGTGCCCAGCCCTGGAGGTGTCCAAGGCAGGCCTGGAGTGGCACTCAGTGCTCTGGGCTGGGGACAAGGTGGGGATGGGGCACAGGGGGATCCATGGGCTGGGAGGGCTTTTCCAACCTCAGGGATTCCAGAATTCATTCATATCTTCATACTCACCTCATTTTGTCTGTAATGTGCACCTTGGGGGTGAGTCAGTGCAAGAAGACACCATCTCATGAGGAATTCCTGACCACCCAGAGGTGCTTCTGATCCCCTGAGACTTCATTTCCTTCACTCTTCATCTTCCTGATGTTCCTGAAATGTTTCTGTAGAACAAAATACAATGGGCAAAATTAAAATTTTGAGTGACTAATATTTTTGCAAAAAGCAATTTTAAAGCTCAGGAGTGTTTTGGCTAATGGTTGGGGGGGTTTTTGGGAATGCTGCTTGTCTCTACATGGGGCTCTGAGCAACCTGGGCTAGTGGGAGGTGTCCCTGGTGGAACAAGATGAGCTTTGAGGTCCCTTCCACCCCAAACCATTCTGGGATTCTGTGCTGAATGGCAAACCTGCCACTCCTCCAGACTGCTGGCACCACAAACACAAGTCCCCACCTCATCTCCTGCCCCATCCCTGTCCTCACAGGTCCCTGTGCAGCCCACCTGGCAGGGGGAGCTCGGGGTTCTGTTCCCTGCTCTTGGAAAGGCCCCCACGTTTCACTCTTAAAAACCAGGAGAGAGTTACAGATCAAAGGAAAGCAAAGTCAGCTTTGTCTAACCCTGATGCTTTTCTGACTCAATCAGCTCGTGCCAAGCCCCTGAGGACTCCTGTTTGCCTGGGAATCAGAAGGCTAAACACAGCTCTGAGGAGCTGGGCTTAATCTCTCTGTTTGTTCTTATCAGCATCACTTTCCCCTGAACTTTTTTTGCTGCCTGAGCTGCGAGTTGTGCAGGGTGGGAATCCCCCTGGGGTGGGTGGAGGGAGAGAGTCCAGAGGAGGCCCTGGAGATGCTGCCAGGGCTGGAGCCCCTCTGCTCTGGAGCCAGGCTGGGAGAGCTGGGGGGGTTCCCCTGGAGAAGAGAAGGATCCAGGGACACCTGAGAGCCCCTTGCAGGGCCTAAAGGAGCTCCAGGAGAGCTGGAGAGGGACTGGGGACAAGGGATGGAGGGACAGGACACAGGGAATGGCTTCCCATTGCCAGAGGGCAGGGATGGATGGGATATTGGGAAGGAATTGCTGGCTGGGAGGGTGGGCAGGCCCTGGCACAGGTTGCCCAGAGAAGCTGTGGCTGCCCCTGGATCCCTGGAAGTGTCCAAGGCCAGGTTGGAGCACCCTGGGCTGGTGGAAGGTGTCCCTGCCCATGGCAGGGGTGGCACTGGATGCTTTTTAAGGTCCCCTCGAACCCGAATCATTCCAGGATTCCATAATTTTTTCAGGATCTCCCACCACCAGTGACCTCCTCACGTACATGGGAATGGGGAACTCAGGGAAGTCCTTGAAGTCTCCAAGGGTGAAACAACTTCCTGAAGAGGACTCTGCTCAGTGTGCCCAAAACTTCTGCTGTGCTGCTCCGAGTCCCTGTGGGGAGCACAGGGGGGCAAAGTGGGGAAACAATGACAGTGAACCTGTGGGACCATCTGTGATCTGAACAAAATCCCCAGGAGACCCCAGGGCTGTCTTTGCCAGCTCTCTCCAGAGTCTGGCATTTCCCTCACTGCCTCCTGATGGACATTCCTCACAGCAGCTCTCTGCTCCTGCTGCAGGGACACCCCTGGCTGGAGTAAATTAAGCAATCAGTGCACTTGCTACCTGAACAACCAGGTCAATTTACGCTCTAATGGCAGGGGATCTACCCCAGCAAGGTGCCCAGTGGAGCCTCCACCTCCCCCCTGCATCCCTGCGAGCTCTGGGAGATGCTGGCAGAGAGACAGGACTGTTTCTGTCACCTACACTGACTTCACATTAATGGTCAGCGAGTACAAACACCTCACAATTGCTCATGACACGAGACAAAGTGTTCCTGCAGGGCCCCCACACACCCGTGCCCAGCAGGGCTGGATTTATAGGACAGAAGGTTATCCCTGCATTGAAGTGCTTTCAGACCCAGTGGACAAGACAGAATCTGAGAGGAAAGAGCAATCATTACACCCATTTTCCCCCTGGAGAGTTGAGGGCTAAACAGACTAAATAACAAGGCAGGCAGTTGGCAACAAAGCCCAAACCCTGCTGTCATTTCGAGGCCCCAAACAGGACCTTCCTCTGAAGCCAGGCTGTTCACAGGCTGTTCACAGGCCAGGGATTGCTGTTTATTCCAAGCACATGTTTTTTTCCCTGACATTTCTCTCCGTGAGACATTTGAAAGCAGCCCCAGAAAGTGCCCAGTCAGCGCCTGGCTAATGAAGGTCACTCCTTTTGCTGACTCCTGTTCCAGGGGTCCCTGGGCACCAGTTCAGCTCCAGGCAGTTCAGTGAGCAGACATGATTCCCTTTCTCTTTTTTCCCTTTCCCAGTGTTTCATAGTCCAGAGCCCCTGATTAATGCAGCACTCTCTGCACAGCTCTCAGGCTCCCTGATTAGCCTCTGAATGTATTTTAAGCTGATCAGTGCTGAACTGCTGTGGTCTCCCATAAATTCTTTTATTACCATGAGAAGCAGCCACCCATTTAATAAGGGCTGTCTCCATTAATTCCATGTCTCACAGTGCCCCAGTGCTTTTTTTTTTTCAGGATAAAAAGATGCAACTTGCACCGTGGAATTTTAATAATCACGTTATTTTTGCTTTTCCTGCCCCTTACCTTTGTGTAGATCCTGTTTCACTGGGGGGGGATGAGACATGATATGGTTTATGTGACACATCTCAGCCAGCTTCTGCCACTGTGTGTTGGGTAAACAGGTGTCAATGAGTCCAGAGAATCGAGTGATCAACCTGTAAAGCATTAAGGTTGGACATCAAAAAGAATTTCTGCCTGGAAAGGGTGGTCAGGCCCTGGCAGGGGCTGCCCAGGGAGGTTTGGAGTGCCCAGCCCTGGAGGTGTCCAAGGCAGGCCTGGAGTGGCACTCAGTGCTCTGGGCTGGGGACAAGGTGGGGATGGGGCACAGGGGGATCCATGGGCTGGGAGGGCTTTGCCAGCCTCAGGGATTCTGCAAACAGGGAAAAACACAAGCCTGCTGGCCCACCAGCAGTTTAAGATGCTCCTCCATGGCAGGGTGGACACCTAAACCAGGCAGGAGAAGAAACTAAGGAAGAAAAGAGCAGGAAAATGTGTTCTAGAAAGCCCCAAATCACCGAGGGGACCACAAGGAGACAAATTACCTGAACCATCTACCAACCTGCCAGAGCTCCAGGAGGCTTTGGACAAAGCTCCAAGGGACAGGGTGGGATTGTTGGGGTGTCCTGGGCAGGGCCAGGGGTTGGATGTGATTCCTGTGAGTCCCTTCCAGCTCCGGGAATTCTGTGAATCCACTGCCACCAGAGTCTGTCCCAAAGTGCTGGAATCACCTGGGAAAGCGGTCCTGGCATTGCTCCACCCACGGCCTCCTTCGGACTGAAAGCACCTGAGCAGAATGGACAAAGGGATTCAGGAAAGACAAGAAGTGTTCGTGAAGTGCAATGCGGGAAAACAAGGGAAGATGGGACAGATCTCCTGCCTGGGAGAGGCAAAGCTGGAGGCTTTGGAAAGGCTTCTGTGTAATTTGTGACAGGTTTAGTGTGCCTGGACCTAAATCATGTGTAAATTGTGCCAGGCTTGTACTAACACAGGTGAAGGCAGAGATGAGATGAGAAACTTATGTTATAAAAAGGTAAATAAAAATAAAAAACAAAACAAAACCACAAACAAACAAAAAACATCAACAAAACTAAACAAAATCAACAACAAAGGAGATCC
>NW_020959016.1:9095-11917 GCF_003031625.1 Empidonax traillii | reverse complement strand
GAGGTGCTTGGGCTGGGGATTGCTGATATCAATGTAACCACAGGAAAAAAAGTAAGAAGGACACAAAAAAGACATCTTTTCTCATGGTTTTATCAATACAATACAATATTCACTTTGAATGCACTTCTGAGATCTGTCTAATTAACCACAAAAGAACTGAAGACTTAGAAGTAATTTATTCCCAGGGGCTTCTCTGGTTTAGATGCCATCACTGAGAAGAGAGTGTGGAGGAATGAGCAGACAATGAGACCGTCCCTGGGGCTGGGGAAGCAGGAACTCAGAGTCACTGGTTCCAGGTGGCAAATGGACTGTGGGATGTTTCTGTGAGAGCCCATAATGGCTGTGCTGCTTTCAGGGGGAGTCCAGTTAAATTTCTTCCCCATGGCCAGTGCAGGGCTGTGTTTTGGATTTGTGCTGAACACAGGGTTGATAATCACAGAGTCACAGAATAGGCTGAGTTGGAAGGGACCCACAAGGACCACCCTTAGCCCTGCACAGGACCATCCCCAAGGCTCACACCAGGAGCCTGAGAGGATCATCCAAACACTTGTTGAGCTGTGTCAGCCTTGGTGCTGTGCCCACTGCCCTGGGGAGCCTGTTCAGTGCCCAACCACCCTCTGGGGGAAGAATCTTTTTCTAAAATCCAACCTAATCCTGCCCTGACACAATTCCAGGCCATTCCTTCAGTCCTGTCCCTGATCCCCCCAGAGCAGAGCTCAGGGCCTGCCCCTCCTCTGCCCCTGCCCAGGACGTTGTGACCGCAGTGAGGTCTCCGCTCAGTCTCCTCTTCTGCAGCTGAACACACCAAGTGCCCTCAGTGTTCTCACACGCCTTCCCCTCCAGGCCCTTCCCCATCTTCATTGCCCTCCTTTGGACACTCTCCAATGGCTCCATCTCTCCCTTCCATTGTGTCCCCCCAAACTGCCCCAATCTTGCAGCTGAGGCCGCCCCAGGGCAGAGCAGAGCGGGACAATCCCCTCCCTGATGCCCCCAGCACAGGCTTGGCCCTCCTGGCTGCCAGGGCATTGCTGACTCAGGGACAACTGGCACCCACCAGCACCCCCAGGGCCCTTTCCTGGCACTGCTTCCCAGCCTCTCATTCCCAGTGTGTCCATCCAGCCGGGGCTGCCCCATCCCAGGGCACAATCCGGCCCTTCCCCCTGGGGAAGTTCTGAAGCAGGAAGGGTTAATTGGGCTGTGGGCCCATGAGGGCCCCTACCCCCCTGTACACCCCCCTGTACACTTTTAATCTGCCTTAAACCATATTTTGTAAACTGCATTTCGCACAAGAAGATTCTGTCCTGTGCTGAGGGCATCGGACCTTGAAGGAACCACGATAAACGCTGGGCAAGGGGCCCAGCACCCATAAATCTCATCCACAGGAGCCAAGGTGACATCTCAATAGGTAATATAGGATCAAAGCCAGGAGCTTCTCTAAGGCTGAGTGATCAGAACATGAAAACAATAGAAAGAACGAAAGGTCCCCGAGGTCAGGCGAGGATGAGGAGTAAAAAACAGCCCCCAGGATGAAGGCAAACAGGATCTCCCACCATAATATTCCTCAAAATAGAGACCACGCCTCAATCTCCACCCCTAACTCCACCTGTTATGAATATTGCAATCAAATGATGCAATAACATGAATATGTAAAATTATGTTGCAATCATGAACCGAATATTGTATAAATTCTCTATTTTCACTGAATCACGCTGGAGCTTTTACCTGGCCTGAACGGGTAAACCTCCCCGACGTCGCAATGAATAAATACCTGCTGTTCATGGACTAAAACTCTGTCTCTGAGCAGTTTTTTGTTCACCTGCCCCTTTTCTGGGCATCAGTTCTCAGGGCTCCTCAAGAGCCGAGAGGTCACTTTGCTGTCCCGGGGGCTCCATGGGGACCTCCCAGGGCTCGTCCTGTGCAATCTCCTGGAATCAAAGGCTCTGTGGGGACACTGCAGGGCCATGTGGAGTCCAAGGGCCATTGGGACACTGGGGAAACTCATGGAATAAAAGGGGCCATTGTGACCCTGAAGGGCCTGGTGGAACCTTGTCTGTTGGGAAACACAAAGGGATGTGTGGGAGTGTTTCACTAATAACTAGAGAATTGTGGAGAGGGACCTTTACACACCCAGATCTTGATGTCTCCACACATCTCTGCCTGGGTTTGGGTGTGAATTGACTGTGGTGTGAATGTTGTTGTTGTGAATCTGTAGTTCATTTACTGTTAAATTTTAGCAAATGCTATTGAATCCTTTGATAACTGTTAAACTGGTAAGTAATTAAGTGCCAGTAAACTCTTTGCCCCCTTTCTGTCAAAATCCTTTGCACCCTGACCCTCTTCATCCCAAGGCTCTGTGTAAATCATTCCCTTTCATAAAAATAAAGATATTTTTTATGATGTCCATTTCGAAATCTTCCCTCCTCAACTAAACTACAAAACAACTCCAATTAGTTGTGGAAGCCTTTAAGATATGAACACAACAAAAGGAAGAGAAAGAAATTGTATTTCTTTTTTAATGAGATCCATAGCGTGTCTAGACAAGTCCATCATCCTGAAGTACTGAGAGAAGATTGAAGAAGCTGCTCAAGAGCTGTCTCTTTGAAGCTCTTCTTGGTTGCCAGGAGCTCCCTGTGTGCCAGGAGCCCAGCCCAGCTCAACAGCACAGCAACAGCCCCAGGCAGCCCTTTCTCTGCCCCTCTGGACTCCCTCCACGTGTCCCTGGGGCTCCAGGGGAACCTGCTGGGACACAGCTGAAGGAAACAATGATGTTCCTTCTCTCAGCTGCCCACAGACACTTCTTTCAGCAGTCATTTCTCCAAACA
>NW_020959016.1:4649-6432 GCF_003031625.1 Empidonax traillii | reverse complement strand
TCTCAGTTTATTGCTGAGCAGGATGCCATAAGGACTGGAATACCCCAAGCTGTCCCACCCATGTCCCCTCTGAAACACTTGCCCAGCCCCAGCCCGTTGGGTGGGGGGGTTGCAGAGACGCTTCCTGCGGGGCCAGCACTGCCCAGGGACAGCCAAAGCCTTGGGCTGGGACCAACAGCGCTGCAGCCATGAGCACCAAGCCCAGTGTTATAAGTTAGTTTAAGAATTTAGACAACTCAATTCCAATTAAAAATTGATAAATTTATTAAGTAAGCGATAATAAAGCAAACAGCGCTGGGTGGTCTGGGGGGCAAGTGCCCCGCCCGAGACACACACACCTTGTTTGAAAACCGGGCTTTTTGTACTCTTTCGATATCAGTTGTTGAATATTCATTCATTGTCCGTTTGTTGCCTTAAAAGATAATTCCCCTGCTTTGGAGGTGGGTGTTACCTTTTGGTTGGTTGTAACTTATCTCCCCTGGGCTCAGTACAGGGGGGGTCTTGCATCATCCCCACACTGCAAGGCCTGGAGGGCCTCTCTGTATCCACATGGCACAGAGAAATATATTTTCATTTATCATTTGTTCCCTGTTCCCAGCCGCAAAAGTTTCCCTGGTGTTAGGTCCAGACAGGACCCTTCACCTTACAGACTCCACGGTACGCTTAGAAGTTAGTAAATATACAGAAATTGTTCTTTTGTTAATACCCCCTTTTTATTTTAATTTGCTTGGAATAAAAACCGGTGCCTTCACGTATCACACCCAGCAGGACAGGGGCTGCTCTGGGCACAGGGAACAGCATCCCAGCCACAGCAGGGCAGTGCTGCTCAGGGGGCTCTTCCAGCCTCTGTTATTCTACAGTTCAGTGAATCTTTTCCTTGGACAGCTCTTGGAAGACAGAATAGACAGAGAGGCAGAAGTAGAGCTATCAAATGCACCAGTACAAACACAGCAGTTCCTCTAAAGATCATATCTCAATTGCAATCATGGAAATTTACTGGACAAATTTGAGGAAACAAGTTTATGTGTGTGGGGTCAAATCATTTACTGGGGCATAAGGAGGGTGATGGTTGGGTACAGTATCAAGGGGTCAGTTGTGCCTCAGGAACCTGTCACCAAGTAGGAAGCTGATGGCTGTGAAGGGACTGTGAGGTCAGTCCTGCCCCTCCAGGGGACAGGTCACCAGCAGGAAGGTGGCTGGGGAAGGGCCTGTGAGGCCCCTTCTCTCTGCAGGAGCTGATGGCTCAGCCCGGGACTCCTGACTGGGCCAGGGACTCTCCAGCTGCCCCTGCCAGAGCCTGGGACAGCCCAGCACAAGGTCCCTTTGGTTCCAAGAGGCCGTGTAGCGTCCCAATGGCCTCTTGATCCTGTGAGGTTCCGCGGTGTCTCAGGGCTCCCCTGATTCCATGAGGCCCCGCGTGTCACAGTGCCCACTTGCTTCCATGTGTTTGTGCAGCTGCCCAGGATTCCTTTTGTTCCATGAGTCACAATGACCCTTTGAGTCCATGAGGTTCCTCAGTGTCACAGTGGCCCCTTGATTCCAGAAGATCCTTAAAAAAGGGCTCACTGGATTCCTTGAGGTTCCGCAGTGTCCCAATGTTGTGGTTTTGCTTTGGGTCAATTTTGCTTTCCACCCTCCACATAATTACTACTAGTTGAGAGAAGGTATTTGCAGACAAAAGAGAGACAGGATTTGGGGAAAACAGTATAAACATTTATTACTAGTAAAATAAAAACTACTAATAAGTTAAAAACTAGAGAACTATATTTACAGCAATTTCTAC
>NW_020959016.1:1064-2401 GCF_003031625.1 Empidonax traillii | reverse complement strand
TGGTTCCATGAATTCCAGAATGTCTTGGAGCTCCTTTGGTTCCACTGGGAGCTGCATGTCCCGGTGTTCCCTCATCACCGTGATGTTCTCCACAACTCCTTTAGTTCCATGAGGCTCTGCAATGTCACAACTGGCCCTTGACTCCATGTAGAGTTATTAATGTAATAAATAAATAAGTCCCATGGGGACCGTGCTGAACACCAACGTGGTGGGGTAACGAAAGCCTCTTTATTCAAAGAGTCACAGCTTTAAATAGTAGTTTCAAATGGTCCAAAGTCACACAGGTAACATTCTAAGCCAATCTCATGCAAGTATTCAACTGAGTATGTGCAACAGAGTATTTAGAACTACAATTCCCAGAATACCTCAGCAGCACCTGGTGTAGCCACACCTACAACTCCGTGAGGTTCCAAAAAGTCCAAGGGTTCCTTTGGCTCCATGAAACCCTGTATTGTCACACTGACTCCTTGTTTCCATGAAGTTCCACAGCATCCCAGGATAAATTTTTTTCCATGAGGCTGTGGACTATTATTATGGAGCCCTGATTCCCTGTAGCCATGCTGTGTCACTGTGGCATCTTGGTTCCATGAGATCCTACAGTGTCCCAGGATTCCTTCTGTAACATGAGACCCTGCAGTGTCAAAGGTGCCCCTGATTCCATGATATTCCACAGGGTTCCTCTGATTCCATGAGGCCCCCCATGTCACAATGGCCCCAAAAGTTTCAAAAATGTACCTTGGTGCCATGAGATACCACAGTGTCACAGTGAGCCCTTAATTCCATGAGGTTTCAAATGTCACAATGATCTCTTTGGCTCCAGAACGCCCTGCAGAGTCACAATGGCCCCTTGATTCCAGGGGGTTCCCCAGTGTCACAATGGTCCCTTTAGCTCCGTGTGGCTCTTTGACATCCCGTGACCTCCCGGCTCTGGAGGAGCCCTGAGAACTTCCCCAGGGGGAAGGGCCGGATTGTGCCCTGGGATGGGGCAGCCCCGGCTGGACGGACACACTGGGAATGAGAGGCTGGGAAGCAGAGCCGGGAAAGGGCCCTGGGGGTGCTGGTGGGTGCCAGTTGTCCCTGAGTCAGCAGTGCCCTGGCAGCCAGGAGGGCCAAGCCTGTGCTGGGGGCATCGGGGAGGGGATTGTCCTGCTCTGCTCTGCCCTGGGGCGGCCTCAGCTGCAAGATTGGGGCAGTTTGGGGGGACACAATGGAAGGGAGAGATTGAGCCATTGGAGAGTGTCCAAAGGAGGCAACGAGGATGGGGAAGGGCCTGGAGGGGAAGGTGTTTGAGGACACTGAGGGCACTTGGTGTGTTCATCTGGAGAAGAGGAGACTGA
>NW_020959016.1:0-1043 GCF_003031625.1 Empidonax traillii | reverse complement strand
AGAACTATATTTACAGCAATTTCTACTTAAGTTGAAGTGTTATATATTTACAGAAATACTTCTTCCCTTTTATACCAGTCCAAGGAGAAGAAGTAGTCTCATTCTGTATTTTCAGAGTTCCAGCTCTCTTTCTTTCTAGTAACAAATCCTCAGCAGCAGCACTTTCATTGCAGTTGGAACATCTTTTCTTTCCTTCTCGCTCTGTGTTGGTTTCTGGGGCTGGGCTTACCTCCCTCCTGGGCTAAGACTGAAGGCTGGAGATTATTCAGGTCCTGAAGGGTTTTCCTTCCATAGGCTTGCAAGGGGACACTTGCTTACTATGGATCTTCTTCCACAGAGTTACAGGGGATAATGGTTTAAGAGTCTACTCCTGTTTCCCTATGGAGGTCCCTCCCCATGGGAGAACAGTCCTTGATAGACTTCTCGGCATGGGTCTAGCACGGATCCCACACACACACGGGTTCCAGCATCTCACATGGGCCATCTCGCTCCAGCATGAGATTTCTCAGGGTCACAAAATTTTTAACAGCAGTATAGATCCACACACGCACGGATCTCAGTATCTCACCTGAGTCATCACTGCTTCAGCACAGGTTTCCCTCAGGGTTGCAAATCTCCACCAGGACCCTGTCTCACTTCAGTCTTCTTTATGAAGTTTCAGTTTTCTTTAGTACATTCACAGATTCTTTTATCAGCTGCATGGGAGGTTTCCTTACTCCAGCACACTTTATAAGTAGCAGGGTTTATTTTTCAGTCTTTTTCCTGCTAAGGAGAGAAAGCAGAAAGGCAGGGGGGAAACAAGCCTCCCCCCTTTCGCACTTTACTTTTCTTTGCTGCAGTTTCGGCTGCCAGCTCTGACCTTGGAAGCTCCGTTATCTTTCGGCTGGAATTCTTCCACAGCGGTTTCTGTCCAAGCAGTCCGTCTTTTAAACTTTTTTTTCTCTTCACTCTCTTACAAGAGAGAAGGGAGGACTTCAGTGCTGCACCTGCTCCCCCCCCGGCCCAAGCCGGGGGAGGAGGGAGTCTGGCCCTGTTCGGGCCTG
>NW_020959015.1:7583-10864 GCF_003031625.1 Empidonax traillii | reverse complement strand
CCAGGACATCCCTGACAGAGCCCAGGCCCTTCTGCTGGGGGTCCCTGCAGAGCTGAGCAGATCCAGGTCACCTCCCATTGCTCTGCCAACCCCCTGGGCCTGCTCTGGGCCCTGCAGGTCCTTGCCCTGCTCCCAAGGGCTCTGGGGGTGCTTCATGCTCAGGCCTTGGGCTTTAGAGCTCAGGCTGGGGATTGGGCACTGTCGTGGTTTTGCCCATCAGCCCATCTCTGAGGCTGAGGATGGTTTTGTCCAGGTAATTTCCGGACAAAAAGGCCAATCAAAAGTCCAGTAACGCCTTTGCTAATTACATCTTCAAGAAAAAACGGAAGAGAAGGTTGTTGGCGCAGTTGGAATTAGTAGCAGCCATGTAAGGGAGAGGAGTACCGGGCCCAAGAGGGCCAGACTCCCTCCTCCCCCGGCTTTGGCCGGGGTGGGGGGAGCAGGTGCAGCACTGAAATCCTCCCTTCCCTCTTGTAAGAGAGTGAAGAGAAAAAAAGTTTAAAAGATGAACTGCTTGGACAGAAACCGCTGTGGAAGAATTCCAGCCGAGAGATAACGGAGCTTCCAAGGTCGGAGCTGGCAGCTGAAACTGCAGCAAGAAAAGTAAAGTGCGAAAGGGGGGAGGCTTGTTTCCCCCCTGCCTTTTGCTCTCTCTCTTCAGCAAGGAAAAGACTGAAAAGTAACCCCTGCTACTTGTAAAAGTTTGTTGGAGTAAGGAAAACCCCCATGCAGCTGATGGAGAAGTCTATGGATGTACCAAAGAGAACCGGAACTTCATGAGAAGGACTGAAGTGAGGCAGAGTCCTGGTGGAGATTTGTAACCCTGAGGGAAACCTGTGCTGGAGCAGTGATGACTCAGGTGAGAGAGATCCGTGCGTATGTGGATCTATACTGCTGTTGAAGATTTTGTGACCCTGAGAAATCTCATGCTGGAGCGAGACGGCCCATGTGAGATGTTGGGATCCGTGTGTGTGTGGATTCGTGTCTAGACCCATGCCGAGAAGTCTATCAAGGACTGTTCTCCCATGGGGAGGGACCTCCATAGGGAAACAGGGGTGAACTCTTAAGCCATTATCCCCTGTAACCCTGTGGAAGAAGATCCATAGTAAGCAAATGTCCCCTTGCAAGCCTATGGAAGAAAATCCCTTCGGGACCTGAGTAATCTCCATCCTTCAGTCTTAGCCCAGGAGGGGGGTAAGCCCAGCCCTGGAAGCCAACACAGAACGAAAGGGAAAGAGAAGAAGTTCCAACTGCAATGAAAGTGTGCTACTGCTAAGAATCTGCTACTAGAAAGAAAAAACTGAAACTCCAAGGATACAGAATGAGACTACTTCTTCTCCTTGGACTAGTATAAAAAGGGAAAAAGTATTTCTGTGTATATATAGCATTTCAACTTGAGTAGAAATTGTTGTAGATACAGTTCTTTAATTTTTAACTTATTAGTAGTTTTTATTTTACTAGTAATAAATGTATATACTGTTTTCCCCAAATCCTGTCTCTCTTTTGTCTGCAAAAACCTTCTCTCAACTAGTAGTAATTGTGTGGGGGGTGGAAGACAAAATTGACCCAGAACAAAACCACGACATTTTTTGGTGGAGAATGCGGGCAGATGCAGGCATAAACTGCCTAGAGAAGCAGTGGCCTTGGTGTGAAAATCAGCCATAATGATTTTAAGATAACTGAGAGAAGTCTGGAGACAAAAATAGACTGACTGTATGTGCTGTAGTTGTAATAAAAACACAATAATAGAGTTAAGTATTATAGTAATGTTGTTTTAATTTTAATAGAGTGATTTTCAATTATAACTTGTTTATTTATAGTTGTATGTTTAATTATAGAATTTAAAATTTCTTGAAGTGTAATTCGCAAAGGCGAAGGGGGGATTGTCGTGGTTTTGCCCCTCAGCCCAACCCTGGGGCTGATGATGGTTTTGTCCAGGTAATTTCCGGACAAAAAGATCAATCAAAAGTCCAGAAACGCCTTTGCTAATTACATCTTCAAGAAAAAACGGAAGAGAAGGTTGTTGGCGCAGTTGGAATTAGAATAGCAGCCATGTAGGCAGAGGAGTACCGGGCCCGAACAGGGCCAGACTCCCTCCTCCCCCGGCTTGGGCCGGGGGGGGAGCAGGTGCAGCACTGAAATCCTCCCTTCTCTCTTGTAAGAGAGTGAAGAGAAAAAAAGTTTAAAAGACGGACTGCTTGGACAGAAACCGCTGTGGAAGAATTCCAGCCGAAAGATAACGGAGCTTCCAAGGTCGAAGCTGGCAGCTGAAGCTGCAGCAAGAAAAGTAAAGTGCAAAAGGGGGGGGCTTGTTCCCTCCCCCCCTTTTTTGCTCTCTCTCCTCAGCAGGGAAAAGACTGAAAAGTAATCCCTGCTACTTGTAAAAGATTATTAGAGTAAGGAGACCCCCTATGCGACTGATAGAAAAGTCTGTGGATGTACCAAAGAGAACCAAAACTTCATGAGAAGGACTGAAGTGAGGCAGAGTCCTGGTGGAGATTTGTGACCCTGAAGGAAACCTGCGCTGGAGCAGTGATGACTCAGGTGGAATACTGGATCCGTGTGTGTGTGGATCCATACTGCTGTTGAAGATTTTGTGACCCTGAGAAATCTCATGCTGGAGCGAGACGGCCCATGTGAGATGTTGGGATCCGTGTGTGTGGGATCCATGCTAGACCCATGCCGAGAAGTCTATCAAGGACTGTTCTCCCATGGGGAGGGACCTCCATAGGGAAACAGGGGTGGACTCTTAAACCATTATCCCCTGTAACCCTGTGGAAGAAGATCCATAGTAAGCAAGTGTCCCCTTGCAAGCCTATGGAAGGAAGACCCTTCAGGACCTGGGTAACCCCCAGCCTTCGGTCTTAGGCAAGGAGGGGGGTAAGCCCAGCCCTGGAAGCCAACACAGAGCGAGAAAGAGAGAGAAAAAGTTCCAGCTGCAACGAGAATACTGCTGCTACTGAAGATCTATTACTGGAGAGAGAGAGCTGGAACTCCAAAAATAGAGAATGAGACTACTTCTTCTCCTTGGACCATTATAAAAGGGGAAGAAGTATTTCTGTAAATATACAGCACTTCAACTTGAGTAGAAGTTGTTGTAGATATAGTTCTTTAGTTTTTAATTTATTAGTAGTTTTTGTTTTACTAGTAATAAATGTTTATACTATTTTCCCCAAATCCTGTATCTCTTTTGTCTGCAAAAACCTTCTCTCAACTAGTAGTAATTGTGTGGGGGGTGGAAAGCAAATTGACCCAGAGCAAAACCACAACACCCCCTTATC
>NW_020959015.1:6061-7288 GCF_003031625.1 Empidonax traillii | reverse complement strand
CTTCCTGTTCAAATCCTTTGCACTCTGACCCTCTTGCATCCCAAGGCTCTGTGTAAATCACTCCATTTCATAGAAAATTATATTTTTGTGACTTCCACTTAAAAATTTTCCTCCTCAGCTACACTACAAAACAACTCCAATTAGTTGTTTAAGAATTAAAAACATGAAGATAATGAAAGGAAAAAAAAATTGTTTGTCTGTATTTTAATGAGCTCCACAGTGTGTTCAGAGACAAGTCCATCATCCTGAGGTACTGAGAGAAGATTGAAGAAGCTGCTCAAGAAGTCAGAAGCCAAACTGCCAGTGCCTTGAAGCATTGCTGGGCCCCACTGAGGGCAGGCACTGACAAAGCCTCCCCAGGGACTCCTGAGAGCAGATCCTTGCAGGCCAGGAGTGCAGGCAGACAAAGGCTCTGGGCAGTGTCACAGTGGCCCCTGATTCCATGAGACAACATTCCTAATTTACTGTCCAGACAAGAGGGAAATCACAGGAAGGGCCATGGTTTGTCAGGACTTGCTTTATCTGAGGGAGCCCCGGGGGGCTTTTGGTGCTGAGTCCTTGAACCTCAGGGACTGAGGGGAGATTGTACAAACCTGTCCATAAGGGAAAGTCAGAAGGAAAACCCAAAGGATCTGGAAGCATATTAATGCCATTCCCAAAACAGGCTCCTCATGGACTCAGTGGAGGAGAGAATTTGAGGCAATGACTGAATAAAACCTCTCAAAGACTCATTTTCAAAAGGAAGAGTTCCTTCAAAACCCTTGAGTACCTTGAAGCGTTAATGAGCCCCACTGAGTGTCACTGCTGACAAAGTCTCTCCAGGGACTAATTAAAGCAGAGAATTGGAATCAATTATTTCACAAACCTCTTCAAAACTGAGAGTCAAAGGAAAAGGCAAAGTACCTTAACAAACCTTTAGTACCTTGAAGCTTTAACAAGCCCCACTGAGGGCCATTCCTGACAAAGGCTCTCAAGGGACTCATTAGAGCAGATAATTGGAGGCCATGACTGAACAAGCCTGTCAAAGATTCAGTGTCAAAAAGAAATGTCTTAATAAATCTTGAGTGCCTTAAAACATTAATGAGCCTCAGTGGGTGTCACAACTGACATTCTCTCCAGGGACTAATTAAAGCAGATAATTGGAGGCCATGACTGAACAAACCTCTCACAGATTCAGTGTCAAAAAAAGTACCTTAATAAACCCTGAGTGCCTTGAAGCATTAATGA
>NW_020959015.1:0-1145 GCF_003031625.1 Empidonax traillii | reverse complement strand
CTGCTGCCTCCCTTCTGAATCCCCCTCAGCACCTGGACAAGCCTGGATTTGGTTTGGTTTCCATGAGGCCCTGCAGTGCCAAAGTGGCCCCTTGATTCCAGGAGGCTGCTCAGTGTCCCCGGGATCCTTTGGCTCCAGAATGCCCTGGAGTGTCACAGTGGTCCCTTGAGTCCATGAGGTGTCCTCGGTGTCACAATGACCCCTTGATTCCGTGGGGTTCCCCAGTGTCCCAAGGTCCATTTGGCTCCAAAAAGGCCCTGTAGTGTCACAGTGGCCCCTTCATTTCATGAGGTTCCACTGTGTCCCAGGGTTTCTTTGTTTCCAGGAGGCACCACAGTGCCACAAGGGCTCCCTGGTTCCATCAGGTTCCAAAAGGTTTCAGGGTTCCTTTTTTTCCACAAGGCCCCACATGTTAAATGGTGCTCTGGTTCCACAAGATTTTAGTGTCCCTGTGTTCCTTTCTTTCCATGAGGCCCTGCAGTGCCACAATGGCCCCTTTGATTCCATGAGATTGGACAGAGTCATCACAAAGCTGAGCCCAACCAGATGAAAGTTTGTGGCAGATCAGGAGGAACAGGGACAAAAAGGATTGGATATTCAGGGAAGGATAGAGGGTCTTGGTCAACAGAGAGGAAAGATCTTGATGAGATAAAAACAGTTTCATGTAATCCTGAGGGTGCTAAAACATTAAGAGTGCAAACACTCCTGATGGACCTTTACCCTCTTTGTAAACTCAGGCCCCAACACTCCTCAAAGCTGCTGCCTCTCCCATTGAAAGAAAATCCACTGCTCAAATTGCAAGCCAGAAAATCCCAAACTCAGAACTCCAGACTCTTATTTGTCTTCCAATGCCTACCCCATTCCCAAACCGGTAATACCATCATGAAAAGCCAAGCTCTAATCCTGACCCAGCCCAAAAAGCTCTTCCCCTCATCATGACCCAGAGACTGCCAGCAGAACAAGAAACCTGCCAAAGTTCTGCCCAATCCCCACCCTGAGCTCTAAAGCCCAAGGCCTGAGCATGAAGCACCCCCAGAGCCCTTGGGAGCAGGGCAAGGACCTGCAGGGCCCAGAGCAGGCCCAGGGGGTTGGCAGAGCAATGGGAGGTGACCTGGATCTGCTCAGCTCTGCAGGGACCCCCAGCA
>NW_020959014.1:20369-21524 GCF_003031625.1 Empidonax traillii | reverse complement strand
ACACGGGCCTCATCTTAAAGCGTGGGGGAAAGTTATTCAAGCCTTGCGAAAAGCAAGGTCAGAACAGGAAACTTGGAAAGCGACTAAAAAATGCCTGCGAGAGGTGCCTAAGCTGGGAATCGGGGCAGCTACACAGACCCCTCCCCTCCCAAGCTCTAGTGATGTTGCTGTGCCACAGCACACACAAAAGGGTAATAGTCCCCCTCAGTCTTCTAACCCTGACTCGTGCACAGGGGGTACGAGTCGGAGGGGGAGTGTCGGTTACAGTAGGCGCTTGAAAAAAGTCTTCGGTAGGTCCCATGCCCCGACCAGGGGTCGGGGTGAGCGCAGAGGGAGGGAGCGGTCTGTCTGTGCCAGAGAGAGGCGGAACAGTCAGTCGGGTGCCCTCCAGAGAGGGGGACGGGGCCGCAGCCCGGCCAAGAGACAGCCAGAAGTGCCCTGTGAGTCCAGCTCGGACACTGAGCCAGACACTCCCACGCTCCCGGGGGAGTTCCAAGGCCAGCGCAAGGAGAGAGGCGAGCGGCGAAAGAGGGGGGGACGGGATGCGACTGAATTGAGTATAGAGAAAGAGAAAAAGGATGCATATTTAATTGTAAATGAAAATAAAAATAAATCTGAGCCACAGAAAACACTAACCCCTCTCACGGTCTGGAAAGATATTAGAACTACTAATGCAAAATGGACTACGTCAGCTTCACTAGCATTCCCAGTTCAAATGGAGGGAGATAGAAGGATTTACTCTCCGGTAAATCCGAAAGACATACAAACAATTACTAAAGCTATAACAGACAAAGGACTTAATTCTGCCATGGTTTCCACCCTGATAGACGGTGTTTTTAGGGGAAATGACCTGCTTCCATTTGATATAAAGCAAACCTGTAAGATGATTTTTGATGGGGCAGGTATGATTGTTTTTAAACAGGAATGGGAGGATAATTGTGTAAAACAGCTTGCATCAGTAACTGATCCAGACCATCCTCTGCATGGTTCTAGCTTGCAACAGTTAATGGGTGTTGACCCTGCTATGATCACCCCACGAGCACAGGCAGAAGGTATGCGGCCCCATGAAGTTAAAGCAACCACTAGGGCTGCTAGAGAAGCCATTCGCACAGCTTCAGCAGTTATTGCTAAGCCATCCCCGTGGTCTACCATCAA
>NW_020959014.1:14807-17340 GCF_003031625.1 Empidonax traillii | reverse complement strand
ACATTCCCATCACTAGGGTCAGTTACCATGGTAACCATTATGCATTCCATTTGTCATGGACAGTTATCACGGAAACCATCACACATTCCCATCACTAGGGTCAGTTACCATGGTAACCATTATGCATTCCATTTGTCATGGACAGTTATCACGGAAACCATCACACATTCCCATCACTAGGGTCAGTTACCATGGTAACCATTATGCATTCCCAGTTATGTCGCTTACCTTGACAACCATCTGTAACACACAGATAATACAGAAATGCCAAAAATTGTTTCTGCCTGGCAAAAACTTCCTATCAAACATTCTCTGTCAGCTCTCTGACAGAAGTTCTCACCAGGACTTCCCATGGCATTCTTCCTGCCAAAAGATCCTGCTGTTGTTTATGGTCATCATATCTCCTCCAACATCTGAACTGGCTACATGCCAAGAAACCACGTTCAACCTCCTTTGAACACTATAAAAGTTGAGGTCAAATTTTGGAAAATCAAGGAGAGGAAAGGGAGAAGAACTGGTGACTGTAGCCGAGAATCTCTGCCCACCTCCCCTCACCTTTTCTCCGCCACCGCGTGCTGCCTGCCTGCCACCGGAGACTGGAACTGTGCCGGCCTGGAGAGAGCTGAGACCACTGTGCCACATGTGGGAGTTCTACCTTATCCTTCTACCCTGACCATATTTCTGAGGGCCCAAAGCTTGGGCTGAACTGAGACCCTGCACGGCCTGGGACAGGGGCGTGAGCGGTGAAACCACACCTGGTGCATTGCAGAGAACTAAAGCTGTCAGACCCCCTGCAGCTACAGAGACAACATCCAAAAGCTGCAGGGACAGAGAAAAAAGGCAGAAACTGCTTCTCTTCCCCCACACACAGACCAGCTCAGTGGGAGAAGAAAGTTTTCAGTGGTATCTTTTCTCTGCATGTAGAAATAATCCCAGTAGTTTCCAACTTTTTCTTATTTTTTTCCTCATTCTCTTTGTATCTCTTAGCAATTAATAGAAATCAATTGTTGGTATCAACAGATAACTTGTGTGAGTTTTAGTTTTGCTTAAGGTAATATTTGAATCTGAAGTTCTTTCTGCAATATTTAAGCTGATTGTAACAGGAGACCATGGAAAAGTGGGAGGAACAGGGAGAAGAGTGGAAAAGGGGAGTGGACTGGCAGGTCCAATGGTCCCATGGGGGTCGTTGGGCACAGGGGGCCTGGGATAGGGGGATGGCCCCCTGAGCTCCCAACTGACTGTGGGGTGCTGGGGCTGCTGGATCCAATCTCAGCCTTGGGTTATGCCAACACCTTCAGTTTAGAGGAATTACAGAGGTGGGACTGAAACACTTTTGTCCCCCAGGTTTTAAGGATGGCAAATCACATCAACTGATAGAAAGGAATTATTTAGGGTTACAAATGATCAGACAAAACACCTTCATCAGAATTTTTTACTGCACAATAGAAACACTAAAACTACCACAATTACAGCATAAGATAGGACAGTGCTCTACACTAAAGCAACTATTGAAACAATTCTACTCAAACTACCACAAAAGCAAGAATTATTCATTAGAGATGGATGGAACTCCCCCAGACCAACGCTCGTGGGGAGATCTCTGCTCTCAACCTCCAGCAGTGACCCTGGGGGGTCCCCAGCCAAGGCAGGAATCTCCACACGCCCCCCAAGAAGGGTTCTGATGGTAAACCTGCCCCTGGCAAACAGGACTGGCCCTTTCTGGTAGAAAGGGATGGACTGACAGTCACTGGACTCCAGGGGTTGCCTCACCATCAGGGGGGTCATTCAGGGGGGGAGCAGCGGCCGAGGCTCTTCCCACAGTCAGGGCACTCGAGGGGCTTTTCTTACTGGTGGGTCTGTTGGTGTCTGGTCAAGTGGGAGCGCTGGTTGAAGCTCTTCCCACACTCCCCACACTTGTAGGGCCTCTCCCTGGTGTGGATGCGCTGGTGGGTGATGAGGGTGAAGTTCCGTTTGAAGCCCTTCCCGCAGTCGGTGCAGCGGAAGGGCCTCTCATTTGTGTGTGTCTGCTCATGCCTGAGGAGAGTTGAGCTGTCCCTAAACCTCTTCCCACATTCCAAGCATTTGTAGGGACTCTCCCCAGTGTGGATGAGCTTGTGTTTGATCAGGGTGGAGCTCTGCCTGAACCTCTTCCCACATTCCCTACACATGTAGGGCCGCTCCCCAGTGTGGATGTGCTGGTGTTGGATCAGGTCGGTGCTGCCCCTGAAGCTCTTCCCACATTCCAAGCACTTGAAGGGCCGTTCTCCAGTGTGGATAAGCTGGTGTTTGATCATGCTGGAGCTGTGCCTGAAGCTCTTCCCACATTCCCTACATGTGTAGGGCCGTTCCCCAGAGTGGATGTGCTGGTGTTTAATCAGGTTGGAGCTGCAGCTGAAGCTCTTCCCACATTCCCTACATGTGTAGGGCCGTTCCCCAGTGTGGATGTGCTGGTGCCTGAGGAGGTTTGAGCTCTTCCTGAAGCTCTTCCCACATTCCAAGCACCTGAAGGGCTTCTCCCTGCTGGGAGGCTGCT
>NW_020959014.1:10667-11835 GCF_003031625.1 Empidonax traillii | reverse complement strand
AATGGATGATTAATGGGGGATTACCAGGACACACGAGGGGACACTGGGAGGTTACTGGGCCATACTGGGTGTTACTGGGTGCTCACTGGAGGATCATTGGGCCATACTGGGGGCCAGTGGGAGGTCACTGGGAACACTGGGAGGTCACTAGGGGAGTTACTGGGCCTTACTGAGAGCCACTGGGAGGTCACTGGGCTATTCTGGGGCACTGGGATCCCCTTACCTGGATATGGTTCATCTCCCTGCAAAGATTTTGGGTGGCACTGCCAACACCCCTCCCCTGAGGGCTGGGGGACCCCCTGAACCCCACTGATAGGCTTTAGGGACCCTCTGAGTCCCCCTCCCTGTGGGGTCTCTGTGTGCTGAGTTTTGGGGGTCTCTGGAGTTCGGGGGGAGCATCAGGACCCGATTTCCCTGCGGTCGGTCCGCCCAGCCGGCAGGGGGCGCTGTGGCACGAGCGGCAATGGCGGCGCGCGCGGAGTTTTTTGGGAGTTGAAGTTCCCTCGTGGAAACTCCGCCGGCGCCTGCGCAGAGCAGCCATGGCGTTTAAAGAGCACCTCCCCTCCCCCTCCCCCGGAGGGTTCCAAGGCCCCCAGCCCTTTCGGGGACCCCCTAAACCCCTTCAGGCACCTTCACCCTCCCCTCTGAGCGCCCTCAGGACACCAAATCCCCTCCGCGACCCCCTGAAATCCCTTCACGGGCCTCAAAACCTCCTCGGGAACCCCCGAGCCCCTCCTCTCCACTCTGCCGAGCCCTCCAGCCTTCCCGCTCACAGCCGCGCTCCCCGCAGCCCTCGAGCGCATCCCCAGACTCACCACAGCCCCAGCCAGGTCTCAACAGGGCTCAACAGATCCTGCCGCCGCCGCCGCCATCACTTTCCCGGCAGCCACCGCGGGGCTGTGCGCGCGCCCCGCCGGCAGAGACCCCGCCCCGCCCCCTTTGCCGCGCGGGGCACGCCGGGAGTTGTAGTTGCAGCCGCTCAGAGCTCCGAACTCCCCCAGACTCAATTCCCCACGGGCGTTCCTGGGGCAGAACGGGGCAGAACCGGGGCGGGGACGGGACGGGCATTGGGTGGAAATCATTATAAAAACTGTAACCCCTGCGTTGGAAGCGATGGGTGTGGGTTTGTATTCCCGGAGCCTCATAAAAACCTCTGCTGTGTCTCTGA
>NW_020959014.1:7954-9437 GCF_003031625.1 Empidonax traillii | reverse complement strand
TGAGCAAGCCAGGCTGCTGCAGGCCCAGGCTCAGCTGGAGGGAGCCAGCATGGCATGGACGCCGTGTCCCCATGGGCAGGGTTTGCTTTGGAGCCTGTGCTTGTTGGAACACAGGGATCTGTGAGCTGAGCTGGGGGATGGACCCGCGGCCCGGCCCAGGCGCCCCATGGAGCTGCTCTGGGCTGTGTGTTGGGACAGGGACACACAGGACCTGCTGCTGACACGTCCCTGCACGCTCCACCAAGAACCAGCAGCATCTTCCTGCCTTTCTCTAAGCACAAAAGTGTGTTTGCTTCCTCTGCAAGGGTAACCCCCCATTGCCCACTGTTCCCCAGGAAGCTGCAGCCCCTGCAGGGCTCATCGCGGCCTCCAGCACTGAGTGCTCAGCACAGGCAGGACATGGAGCTGCTGAGAGAGTGCAGAGGAGGCCTGCGAGGTGCTGCCAGGGCTGGAGTCCCTGTGCCCTGAGGAAAGGCTGCCAGAGTTGGGGTTGCTGAGGCGGGAGAAGAGAAGGCCCCGGGGAGGCCTCAGTGCGGCCGGGCAGGAGCTGAAGGGGCCCAGAGGAAAGCTGGGACAGAGTGTTCAGCAGGGCCTGTGGGGAGAGGACAAGGGGGCACGGCTGGCACTGAACGAGGGCGATTTAGGGTCTATTTGAGGGAGATATTTTCTTCCAGTCAGGCTGGAGGGGACTGGCACATGCAGCGCCTTGGAGGCTCCGTCCCTGGGAACGTTGAAGGGCCGGTTGGACGGATCCCTCAGCAACCTGGGGTGGTGGGAGGTTGCTCAGGTTGGAAGGAGATGATTTTTAGGTTCCCTTTGGTGCCAAAACCAGCATACAATAACTGCTGAGAGACAGTTTTGGGTCTTTAAGCAGCAAGGTATTTATTTCCAACAACACTGGGGGCTAGCCAGCTCACGCTGGACAAACTAGCTCCGCCATTCTCAGTGTAAAGTCAGGTAATTTATACAGTTTTGGTGAGAGATTACAATAGTGTGCATGAATATTTATTAAATTGACATCGTCTAGTAAAAATATTCATATGGAGTGGGGTTCAGGTGGAGTTTAAGGTGGAGTCATCTTTTGGGTAGATTCCTGGGGATCATTCCTGTTTCTTTGTCCTCATGAGGATCATTTTCTCTGTTCCTCATCATCATGAACTTTTCAACTCTTCCTGATTACATGCGAAAATCTTACAAAAACCCCCTTAATTCATCTCTTCACCCTCCCCAAATGCCCATCCTATCTAATTTATGACTACCAGGCCAACCTTTTTGTTATCTTTCATTAGGATACAGCATATCAGGTGCAAGCAGGCCTCTCACAGGCCTCTCGCAGCCTGGTACCTTCTTTCTCTTGACTAATCTCACAACACCTGCTTTCTGTTATTTTAGCTTACATGCAGCACTCCTCAAAGTGGCGTCTATGAGCCTCTTAGAGCAGGTTTTTAGCATCTAAAAATCCTTGCTCTGTTTCATTTCCCTC
>NW_020959014.1:3517-5255 GCF_003031625.1 Empidonax traillii | reverse complement strand
GGCCTTGTGCAGTCACTGATGTCCCCTGTGATGTCACTGATGTCCCTGTGACATCACGGCTTTCCCATTGTTGTCACCAGTCCTCTCTTATGTCACTCGTTTCCAAGGATGTCACTGTTGTCTCTGTGATGTCACCACTGTCCCCAGTGGTGACTCCATGTCCCCCTGAGGTCACTGATTTCCCTGTGACATCAGGGCTTTTCTTTTTTGTCACCAATCCCCTGTGATGTCACTGGTCCCCAATGATTTCTCTGGTGTCCCTGTGATGTCACCACTGTCCCTGGTAATGTCACTGGTGTCTCTATGATGTCAACCCTCACCTTGTGAATTTTTCAATGTCCCAGTGACCTCACAGCTCTCCCTTTGTTGTCAGCATTCTCCTGTGGTGTCACTGCTCCCCAGAATGTCACTGCTGTCACTGTGATATCATCACTGTCCCCAGCAGTGCCACCACGTCCCTGTGATGTGACCAGACCCTTTTTATGTCACCGATATCCCTGAGACATCACTGCTGTCCTTCTGTTTTCACTCTGATGTCACTGGTCCCCAATGATGTCCCTGCTGTCTCAGTGATGTCACCACTGTCCCCTGTGATATCACCAATTTCCTCAATGATGTCACTGATGTCTTTGTGATGTTGCCACGGTCCCCTGTGATGTCACCGATAGTCCTGTGGCATCACGACTGTCCCTTTGTTGCCAACAGTCCCCTATGAGGTCACTGGAATTCAGTGATGTCACCACTATCCCCTGTGATGTCACCAGTGTAATTGATAATGTCACTGGTGTGACACCGTGATGTCACCCCTTGCCTTGTGAAATCACTGATCTCAGCTGTGATGTCACAGACCCCCCCTTTTGATGTCACTTATGTCTCTGTGGTGTCATCACTGTCCTCTGTGATGTCAACAATGTTTCCAATGATGTCACTGCTGTCTCTGTGATGTCATCACTATCCCCTGTGGCACCACCAGTGTAACCGATAATGTCACTGCTATCTCTGTAATGTTACACCTTGTGATGTCAGCAATGTCCCCTGTGATTTCACCACTGTCCCCAACAGTGCCACCATTTCCCTGTGATGTGACCGATGTCCCTGTGATGTCACCAGACCCCTTTGATGTCACTGATGTCCCTGTGACATCACTGCTCTGTTGTCACTCTGTTGTCACTCTGATGTCACTGGTCCCCAATGATGTCCCTGCTGTCTCAGTGATGTCATCACTGTCCCCTGTGATGTCACCATTGTCCTTGATGATGTCACTGCTGTCTCTGTGATGTCACCCCTGGCCTTGTGAAGTCACCAATGTTGGCTGTGTTGTCACAGATATCCCCAATAATGTCACTGCTGTCTCTGTGATGTCACCACTGTGCTAAGCCGTGGCACCATGTCCCAGTGAGTTCATCGATGTCCCTGTGACATCACAACTGTCCCTTTGTTGTCAACAGTCCCCTGTGACGTCACTGGTCCCAATGAGGTCATTGCAGTCTCTGTGATGTCACCACTGTCCCTTGTGGTGTCACCAATGTTTCTGATGATGTCACCAGTGTCTCTGTAATGTCACCCTTGTCCTTGTAAAGTCACCAATGTCCCCATTGATGTCACCGATGTCACTGTGATATCACAGCTGTCCCTTTGTTTTCACCAGTTCCCTCTGATGTCACTGGTCCCCAGTAATGTCATGGATGTCCCTGTGATGTCATTTATGTCACCAATGATGTCACTGATGTCTCTGTGA
>NW_020959014.1:0-1112 GCF_003031625.1 Empidonax traillii | reverse complement strand
CAAGATTTAGTACTTTCTGTCTGGGGGACTCCAGCCTGGGCAGGATTCTGCTCCAGGGCTCCAGTCACTGCTGACTGGATGGGACGGGCTGTCCCTGCAGATCCTCTGTGCTCTCCTGCACTTCCTCATTTCCTACACACAAGTCCTCCCCTGCCATCAGAGCCAGCACAAGCTGCAGAGCCCCAGGCAAGTGACCTGGAGATCCTCTGTCATCTCCATTGCCCATCGGCCCCCAACACACACCATCTGAGCAAGCCCTCAGTCCCTGCAGTGCCAGTGGGTCCCTGCCCTCCCTGCACTGTCTGCATGGAGAAACAACAAAGCAACAAGACTTTGCAGAGTCTCTTCCTTTTTTACACTCAGAGATTGTGATTCCTCATGTACAAACTATCACAGGCAGGATGTTTGAAAAATACCTTGCTGCACAAATTTTTATTTAGTTTAAATGCACACAGAGCAGGATTCCTGAGTGTAACATATTGTGGGTCAAAGAAAAGACGGAGAGAGTAAATAATATATGGGGTGAAAAATAAAATTTCAGTTTTAGTGAAAAGAACAGAGGGAAAAAACAGGAAATCCCCCCCATTTCCCAACACTATCAAAACCTTTAGAAGGCAGGCTGGGCCAAAAATGTGTTACACAGTGAGTGTTCGGCTGAAGAAAAGACGCAGTTTTTTGCTTTTGAAAAACATCCAGTCATCATTTTCCTTATGGCATCCCTGAGCTCCTGGTTCCTCAGGCTGTAGATGAGGGGGTTCAGTGCTGGAGGCACCACCGAGTACAGAACTGACAGTGCCAGATCCAGGGATGGGGAGGAGATGGAGGGGGGCTTCAGGTAGGCAGAAATCATGGTGCTGATAAACAGGGAGACCACAGCCAGGTGAGGGAGGCACATGGAAAAGGCTTTGTGCCATCCCTGCTCAGAGGGGATCCTCAGCACAGCCCTGAAGATCTGCACATAGGAGAAAACTATGAAAACGAAACAGCCAAATGCTAAACACACACTAACCACAATGAACCCAATTTCCCTGAGGTAGCCTGAGTGTGAGCAGGAGAGCTTGAGGATGTGAGGGATTTCACAGAAGAACTGGCCCAGGGCATTGCCCTGGCAC
>NW_020959013.1:11496-15253 GCF_003031625.1 Empidonax traillii | reverse complement strand
CTTTACAGAGAGGGTAATCAAGCATTGGAACAGCCTACCCAGAGAGGTGGTGGATTCACCATCCCTGGAGGTTTTTAAGCAGAGATTGGATGTGGCCCTTAGTGCCATGATATAGTAATTGGAGTTGGATCAGGGGTTGGACTTGATGATCTTGGAGGTCTTTTCCAACCCAATCTATTCTATGATTCTATGATTCTAACAAAACTTTCCAAATCTCTGTGATTTATACAATCTGAGAGACAGTCTCGAAATTCACACATCATTGGTTGTTTGTGTTGTGGTTATTTTTGAGATGTGTGTTTTCCAGGGAGGTAACTTTAAAAGGGGAAAGCCTTAATAAGGTGGAATTATGGAAGTGCTACAGTGTTGAATGCAACTGAAAGCAGAGTTCAGCTCCTGTGGGAGAGATATGAGAGACGATTATGTCAGCAGCAAAGGCTAACAGTCCTAAGAGTATTATTTTTTCATTAAGTTTTGAATGAAAAATGAATTTACTAGCAAGACCTTCCATTGACCTGTTAATGGATTTAAACTATCTAGCTGAAAGTTAAGTTTATTCTGAAAAGTTCACTAACCAGGAAGATATATCTTTGCTAAATGTGCTGGAAATTATTTTTATTACTGTAGTTTATACATCAGGCATTTATAGACATACACTGGAATGTTATTGAAATGTTACCATTCCACTTGGTTTTGGGGACTTTGGACACAAGATCCCCAAAACTGTGAAGTAAGGCAGCATGCTGTACTATTCTGTTCTAGAAGGATTCAATATATAGAAATAAAGCTGAGATCCCAAAACTTGCAATTTTAAGTATGTGTTGCTGTTTAAAAAGTAACGCAACTTGAATTAAATTAAAGCCTGATCTGTTTAGTATGACTATTCCCCTTAGCTTTTGCAAAGCTTGTTACTGATGCAGGAAAAGGGTAAAAATGAACCCAGTGGTTTCAATTACCTACTTCAATTTACACAGAGCGGTCCAGATTACTTTGCAACATATCCTTTACTCCTGGTCTCTGTTTTTCCTTTGGCTTCACCCTGAAATGTGGAACACAGGTTTAAACTCTAGCACCCAGAATTCATGGCAGGAGTATCTGTCATGGTGCTCATATTCAAAACCCGTTGATACAACCCACTGGGTCATTCAAGAGAATATGTATATGTATTTTCCATTTAAAAAAGACCTGGAAACAAACACCCTTAAGTCTGCAACTAACTTGGAACAAAATCAGAGTTCAGAGTAGGATACCATTGTGGAGAAAAATATTCAGCCAGCTAAATAATTGGGTTTTTGGTGTGGCTTTTTGGCACTACATCAAATAGCAAAAAAGGAAGGTAGAGGTACTACATAAAATATCAAGTTTGATTATTTATTTATTTATTTATTTACATTGAGCTAAGCAAAAATAAAAATTATAGATTTCTGCAATATATCCTTTGATATTGTATTTTAATATATATCTGCATTCCAAAAAAAAAAAAAAAAGACTGGTGCTGTCATTATTAGGTGTTAAATTAGTAGAGGAAGGCTTCATTTGTATTTTGAGAAATTATCACATACATGTATAGAACTATATGATGAAAAGGAGGATTTAATTTATCTGAAAATAAACTGAGAGCAGAATAGCAGTATATGGGTCTATTAAGTTTTTAGAAATGGGCTTTTTCTTTCTTTTGTGCAAAACAAAAAGAATTTTTCTAAAATTAGGAAGGATTAAGGTAGTTTGAATGAAAATGTATTATTATTTATGGGTAAATAGATATTACTACTAAGGAAAAGGACAATCAACATTAATAAACTCACCAAAACAAATTTAGCAAAGAGCAGGGTTAATATAATCTGCAGGAGATCTGGCAGTAAATGGAAGTGAATATATCAAGTACATAATAAAAGACTATTCTAATTCAAGAGAAATATATAAATCATAACAAGAGACCTTTAAAACTCCTGATGCAGTCATAAAGATATACGGAAAAGAAAGGAATTTTGCAAAGGGTGAGAAAAGAACCACATGACTAATGAATAAAGGCCTAAAATAATAAGAAGCAGTAAGAATACAGTATGAAAGGCTATTACAGTTGCTGAATTACAACTACCAAAGGATATAAAAGACAATCATAGAAAGAGTTTGTAAATACATTGAGAGCCAAAAGAAAAACAAGAAAAATTGGGTCCTCAATGCAAAGGAAATAAAAGAGGGTAAAAGAATAGGAACATCTGAGAAACTATAACACAGACAGTTATCTCTGAACCCTGGAAAAAATAATGAAGTGATGAAAAATTAGTTACTGCAAAATCTAATTGTTTTTCCTAACCATTTTTTAATTACAACCAGTGGAAAAAAGACTCAGTGTTGTCTCTAAATATGTGGTATATTTAATTTGGAAAAGGCACAAAAGAATAGTTACTGGTTAGTCTCTGTAAGTCATGTTTTGTGTCTTAGATGGCTTAGTTCTAGGCCTGGTAATTGTGAAATATTTATGCAGTATCTTGGAAAGTGGAAAAAGAATTATACATAAATATCATTAATGACACAACTGTGGGGGGTTGCAGGCTCTCTAAAGAACAGAAATGTACTTCAGAATGATGCTGATAAATCAAAGTGAATTTGAACGATGTAAAATTTACTTCCGACAAGTACAAAATACTGTAGACTTAGTGAAGAAGACAAAAGCATATCAAATAATGAGTAACTCAAATAATAAACCCAGTCAAAGGACTAGTGTCCAGCAAATACATAAAGAAAACACAAAACAGTAAATAGCCATAAGAAAAATTGTTAAACAGTATGCTCTTGTGTGCACAAGCTATTATAGTATTTGCCCTTAATTTATGCAGGCACACAATCTTCTTAAGTTGCAGATAGGGTTAATGAGGATGCTGGAAAGTGTTGAATTCTTAAGTAGCTGAAAAAAATGTGCCTTGAATTTCATTTGCAAATGTAAATGATATTTGATATTTATACAGCCTTTAAAACTGCATTAGCAGTTAATACAAATCTTTTCATGTTTCCTCATCAGGTATTTTCCAGTATATCTTAATAAAATCCCTCTCCCCCCCAAAAAAGAAAAAGAAGCTCTATTTTGAATCATCAGTTGGTGGTGTAGCTCAGTAGGCCTAACATTTGTTCACTACAGCATGCTAGGATAGGTATTAGGGGTTAGGATTAAAATATACTGACACAGCTGTGGAGCCCAAGCTTGCTTTCACCTGCCCATGCCTATGTGTAGTCTGCTCTGCTTATCTTTCTAGTAATTACATTCTTATAAATGCAATATTTTAAAGCTCGATCTTAATTTATAGCAAGTAGGTTAGTGACCTACTATCTTTTATCAGTTATTAGATCTGAGTATTTGCAAAATTTTCAACTCAGATATATCAGGATAATGGTCTCTCAGAGTGCTCAGACAACATCTCATTATCACTAATATCAGTCAAAGGCATCATATAAGAATTTAATAGACAACAGGTTCTGATACAAGATATTTTCAAACTAGTATTGTTGGCTTTTTACTGCATAATTTTTACTGCATAATTATATCACTCTCCAGTCAAATGTCATGAACAAGGTAAAATTCTTTTGGTGAAATACAACTTCGCAGTAATACTTTATTTATATGGTAAAGTAAGTAAAAAATATTATTCTAAGGGATGTTTACTTACTGTCTGCTCTAGACTGGAAAATCTGCATAATGGGCTGGTTGTTCAACTGGGGCACCAGATTTTCCTTGAGTATAAACTATTTCATTTAAAAA
>NW_020959013.1:7836-10857 GCF_003031625.1 Empidonax traillii | reverse complement strand
TCTTTTGGTGAAATACAACTTCGCAGTAATACTTTATTTATATGGTAAAGTAAGTAAAAAATATTATTCTAAGGGATGTTTACTTACTGTCTGCTCTAGACTGGAAAATCTGCATAATGGGCTGGTTGTTCAACTGGGGCACCAGATTTTCCTTGAGTATAAACTATTTCATTTAAAAACACAGACTGTTGGTAAATCTTCTAAACCTTGTTTTAGTTCTCTAGAAAAGCTTTTATGTATATTAGTCAAAATACTAAGCAATTATATTAATTTTATTATAAATAAATACTTTAGTAAATATTTTGTGTTCCTTATAAAAACCAGCATTATTAAGCAGGCCTACTTTGTTCATTTTTGGGAGGAGAGGGAGAGGAAAGTAGATGAGAATTAGGAACAAATTTTATTTGCTTATATCACAATAAAAATATTACTTTTACATTCCAAGACACAAACATTTATTTAAAATGGTTTACATGTTTTTAAGAGATGTAAATTGAAGACTTTTGTATCCAAGGAGTTTTATAAGTAACGCAGACTGATCTAGGAAAATCAATTTGAAATATTTCCATTTATCACCTTTTGTTATTTTAAATAATATTAATAATCTGCAATTAAAAATAGACTGGTGAATGCTATAGTATTCAGGAGAATCTGATACATTCTTCTTAGTTCATAATTTATTGTTGTATTGGGGTTATTACTGCTGTTTAAATCTTCAGTATGGCATGTGTTAATAGGGACATTGATGTGTTCTGTTGGACAAATTAACCTACAAATGTTCAGTTTAGAGACGTGGTTCCAAATCACGGAGTGGTTAAAATGCTGTGACATGGATCACTAGTTCACAGTCTGATTTCCTGGAAACAGCAGGTGGCTAGCAGTCAGATTCATGCAGTGGTGCCCCGAAGCGTATGCTCATCTCTGAGAGCAGCACTTAGTTTTAGAAAGAAAATAATGACATAAATTGTGACTTTATGCACACCTGTGTATGAAGAATTTAAATTAACAAGGGAATTTTTAAATGTAGACATGCTTATACTTCAAATTAAGAAACAAAAATTCCTTATCTCATTTCCTGTAAGATTTGCCACAAATGTTGCTTTTTAAAATTGTTCTTGAAATATCTATTTTTCTGAAAAAATGTTAAACACACTGAAAAATTGTATGTTTCTGTTTTTCTGGATATCTTAGCATATGTAAACTCAATAATCAATAGTATATCAATACTACAGTTTGGTGAATCCTTTCCAATATTATCTCTTGGAAGTCAGAGGAGTTTGGCCCAGACTTTCTTTCATGAAACTTTCATGTTAACTCCTGCCAGTTATGTGGCACAAAGGGCCTAAATATGCCAGTAATCTACCCAGAACTGAAGAGGACATTGGTTCTCAGTAAAGCACAGAAGAGATAATTTCAATCACTAATCTCTGGAGTCAGTAATAAAGGCATTGTTTGGGATGTGAAAAGCAACTCTTTTAATTTTTTTAAGGTTCAGCATGTGTTTCATAGATGCAGGGTTTAGTGCCAGCAACCACTAGTGAATAATCTAGTGCCTTCTCCTGTAAATGTCAGTCTTGTGCATTTCATTTGGTCTTCTGTGATAATTAAAAAAAAAAAAACAAACAAAACAAAACAAAACAAAAAAAAAAAAAAACCTACAAGTCTTCTCCAGTCTTCTCTTAAAATTAATAAAAACCCCCAACTAACTCACTTAATTTTTTTTAATCTATTTTAATAGTCATTCACCATAGTTTGCAAAAATAGGGTGAAAAATGCACTTAGTATGCGATTAACATTGACTTCAGCTGCTGGTTTTTAGAGAAAGAGATCTTCTGTGTTTTTTACATTCGTTTCCTTTGAAATTTGATACATTAGGAAAAGCTGGCACATCAGTTCTAGGGTGAGGCATCTTTTGTAGCATCCGGAGCACATCCTCTCCCTCCTTCAGTGCCCTTGCATCTGCACAGCTGTTTCTCTCACATATTCTCACTCCTGTCTTCTGGCTGCAGTTATGCAACAGTTTTCCCCCTTTCTAAATATATTATCCTAGAGGTGCTACAGCTGTCGCTGATGGGCTCATCCTTGGCCAGCAGTGGATCCATCTTGGAGCCAGCTCACATGTGCTTTGTTGGACATAGGGCAGGCTTCCAGCAGCTTCTCACGGAAGCCAGTCCTGTAGCCACACCTCCTACCAAAATTTTGCCACTCAAACCCAGTAGAATTCTCCAAGTGCCATGGTTTATGTCAGGAGAGCCTCCTTCAGTGTGGTACTCTCCATGGACTTCATGGGAATAGCTGGAACACCTCCTAACCCTCCTCATTCTATGACCTTGGAGCTTACAGGATTAGTTCCTCACATGCTTTTTTCCTCATTATGATTGACTGTGTACTTTTTGCCCTTTCTTAAAAACATTTTCACAAAAGTGACAGCAGCTCAGGTGATGGGCTTAGCTGTATCCTGCAGTGAGTTCATTGTGGAGCTTACTGGAGCTGTGTTTAGCACAGGACATGCCCTGATCTCTTCTTGCAGAGGCCATTCATGCAGCTCTCTGTGACAAAGGAATAAAATGTTCTTAACATCTCACTTTGCGGGTTTTTATGACCCCTCAAACTGGAAATTAGAGTCTAAAACCTCTTTGTAAAGTGTAAAAGTAATTTCTTTCAAAATGAGATGTTTTGCATGAGTGCTGATACTACTTGTCCAATCCCCTTCTCCCTTTTTAATTCTTATCTAATAAGGCTAAATGTGAGCTGTCCTATCCCTTATTACTCAGATTGTTCAAAGCTTCAATCTTTAGTTTTAAAGATATTCTGTTGGTTATATGTCTATGAAGTAAAAGTGATGGAGGTATATGATAGCCACATCTCAATTTTATCATAACATCTTAAAAATACTCCATACAAAAAAGTATAAGAAAGGTTTCCCTAATTGCAGTCAGAGAACATTTGAATATGAATGTTACAAATGCAGTAAGAGAAGTATGATCAAGTACACAGAACAAAAGCAAATTCATAATGTTT
>NW_020959013.1:0-7754 GCF_003031625.1 Empidonax traillii | reverse complement strand
ATGGAGGTATATGATAGCCACATCTCAATTTTATCATAACATCTTAAAAATACTCCATACAAAAAAGTATAAGAAAGGTTTCCCTAATTGCAGTCAGAGAACATTTGAATATGAATGTTACAAATGCAGTAAGAGAAGTATGATCAAGTACACAGAACAAAAGCAAATTCATAATGTTTAAATGAGATACATTTTCATAGAAAACTAGTGCAGTTCTAATAATTATAGCAGTTTAATTTGGAGATTTGAACTCTATTTCTGTCTAGGAGTAGCAGGAGCAAGGAGGGGATAATGGGGAGCCAAGGATGACTCTGCACAGGCCACGCTTGCTATGCGCTCCGATGATGTGCAGTCCTGCAGGGGCTGAACATGGGGGCACAACCAGGGACTCTGACAACAAAGTCACTTGACAGGCCCCTATGAGGCAAGTGATAAACCAGGTCCAGGGTCCTTCCAGTCACACAGAGATGATCAAGGACAGAGCTGTAGCAGTCTTAAGCTGAGCTGGAATGCGGTTCCTGGGCCCAAGGGCAGAGGCTTAAGAGAGTCCCCAGGCAGGGTTAGTCAGGGTCAAGATGGTGCCCTTACAGCCCAGGCAGTTTCTCATTTTGTCTTACATTTTTGTGGTGGAGAACAATATATTTTCTCTTTATGAGTTGGATATTTTTAAACTATTGTTATTGTTATATAAAGAATGGTACAGCCTCTCAATATTTGTCAAACACTTTGAAATGGAAGTTCTCTGGAATTATTGAGAAAGAAATTTATTTGCTTACAGATATATTGCAGAAGTCACTACAGATAAATATAATCAGTTTTAAAATGTAAATGTCTTATACAATAAACTCAGTAGAACTAGAAGGAGTCCAGATGTTTAAGATACAAAACTAAGTTCTTTCACAATATGTAGCTGAACAAAATGTTAATTTACAAAAAATATAAGGTGGAAACTAAGGTGAATGGTTTTATTAGTAATCTGCATAGATTTCTTGACAAGAATTTATTTAAATTATGCAATAAGAGGAGCCTTTTCTGACAGATTTTAGAATCAACCTTGATACATTTTCAAAGGGAGAAAATAAGAAATAAGAAGAGGTGAAGATTTAGAAAAAGATCACCTGTGGTTTGATTCAAGCTGTTTAATGTTTTTCATCTTACTTTGTATTGATGAGTTGTTCTTTAAAGGCATTTCAGGTCCTCTGTCTCATTATCATAACTAAAAAATACAGAATAATATAACTGACTCAGACTTAACATGAAAGCATTTTGAATTTTTGTTCTAATGTTAAGGAACAACTCTTTTAAGATATATTTGCATTTCGGTGTAATATCTGACTATGAGTAACTAGAGTGGCAGATACTCAGGAAAACTAGATTCTAAAAGTACTCTTTCTAATAAGACCCATGGGGTTCTTGATTTTGCTGCAGAGTGGGAGTAATTTAACTTATATTTTAAACGTCATCTCCATCCAGAGTTGCATGCCATTTTCCCTTCATGCTCTGCAGAAAATATAATTAGAGTCTTTTACCGGGTTGAATACCTTTATGTGATTTTCATTTTAACTACTGTAGTTAACATGAAGTACTAAGGATTAGGGAAAGAAGTTAAATGAGAGTTAGCTTCATGAAGTTGTAGTCTTTGCTTCCTATTTCCAGTGCCTCCGAGTTTCTTTAGTGTGAATCTGATCATGCTGAGAGCAACTGATAACTTAGTAAATATGACTTCTGCCTTATTACTGGGAAGTGGCTGTAGGCCTTTTATTAATCTGACAGCTGGATTGACTCTTCTGATGTGTCGTGGCCTGGGCTGTTTTTGGCTTGTCCTTGAGCTCTGACAACTGTCTACTGGTCAAGTAGGTCAAGACTATGTGACTATAATGTATACACAAGTCAGTATGATCCTGTGGCTCACTTTCCTCACAGTAAATGTCTTCCTAATATCCAATCTATACACACTCTATTTTAGTTTAAAGCCACTATTCTTGTCCTATCACTGCATGCCCTTGTAAAAGTCCTTTTCAAACTTTTTTGTAGGCTCCCTTCAGGAACTGAAAGGTCACAATTAAGTCACCCTGGAGTCTTCCCTTCTCCATGATGAACAATCCTAATTCTCTCAGCCCTTGCTTGTAGGACAGGTGCTTCATCCCCCTAGTCATCCTAGTGGCCCCCTCTGTACTTTCTCCAAGGGGTCTATGTCCTTCTTTGCTGGGCATGCCAGAGCTAGTTGCAGTACTTCGTGTGGGGTCCCAAAAGAGCGTAGTAAGGGCAGAATGACTCACAATAAACTTTTTCTCTTTTTAGTTGGAAAAGAATTAAGATCTCAGAACACAGAGAGACACTGAAAATTTAAGCATAACACTGGAGAAAAAGGGATAGATATTAGAAACATTTCTTTAATTAAAGAAGTTACAGGTAGTATCAATGAGACTTTCAATATTTAGACTGTTTGTCTGTTATAGCATTAATTGGAGTAATAGTAAGTTTTGACACCATACATGGGACTATTCTATTGCAGCAAGATTTTGTGTTTAACAAGCTATACATTAGTATTGCACATACAATCTATTGACATTTGGAGTACAATTGATGTTTTTGTGTTTTTTTGTTTGGTTCATTTATAAACATCTACCAGAAAGACTCAAGAACAAGCTTCCTTCCCCCTTTCAGGCAGCATACTTACATTACTATTTGTAAATATAACAATTTATTATATAGATTTGAAAAGAGAACAGCCAGTTCTGAAATAGTAAGATTATGGCAGCATTTTAAGAGAGGTAAACTATATATGCCTCTCACAGGTAATGGTCCCAGTTATTCAGTTTGACTATAGCCTAGAGAAGGAATTGGTCATGCACAAGTTGAATTCAATTTAGTTTTATTTAGAGTAACAGTAAAAGTAGAGGGAAGAAATGTGTAGAATTCGAGGGAAAACACTCAGATAATCACGTTCATCTTTATACCTGTTCAGGGTTCTCAGCCTTGGGATCCTTGAAAGAGACAGACAGATTTGTTTTAGCATGTGCAGGAAAAAAAAAATCCTGGGACAGATCTTGGTGTCCATGATATCCTAGCCTCTGGGCCCTGAGGGTGAGTGCCTTTGGGAGATGCCTTACCTGCAAAGCCTGGAGTAGCTGGACCTGTATCTTCTCAATGTTGCATTCAAACTCATCCACCTCTGTTCCTTGCTAATTGCCCTGACCATATTGGTCTCAATAGTTACACCAAGGAGCTGTTCCAGTTGCCACAGCTTATGTGGTAGAAAATCTCACACATTAACCATCATGTACTGCCCAGCTAAGATGGTGTGTATTTATATTGTTTCTATGATCTGCTAAGGGAGTTTGAGTTTTAAGTGCAAGGTCAGCTTTCATATGAAGTATTTGCATCACAATTATGAATAATGACTCCTTTCACAAGACCCTGACATCTATATGAAAATCAGCAGCTTATGCTAGTCCTGCAGGCAATCAGGACAGCAACACTGTATACCAGTGTTATTTACTTTTGTCACACTTGTATCATAGGCTAACAATTCACAGTATGTGTGTTTGGAAGGTTTCTTTTACCTTCATCATACTTCATTATTCTACCAAGTCAAGAGCTTAAGTGGAAAATCTTTGACATATGAATAACTGACTTTATAAGCTGCAATCTACTTTCGAAGTTAAAAAGCATTTCTTAATCTTGGCACTTCTCAAAATTTCACATCCACAGTAATACAAACTTTCATTAATCATTAGCTGGACCTTTATTCTGTCCTTAATAATCCTACAGAGGCTTCTCATAGACTTGCTTTATATGACAGCAACTTTACTCCAAAATTGAACTTTTTCCGACATTGCAAAGGCATGACAAGGCTTTCATGTATTTCAACACTGACATTTTTAAAACAAAGACTTTTTTTGGATCTTTCAGAAACCATAATGTACTTGACAAAAAGTCATAGGGTGAATTATTTTTATCCCCCTAGATGAATAACTCTAAAATTAATCAATAGATTGTTAAAATAATTTATAGAACAGTTTTTTTCAAGGTTACATAATGTAGAACTTTTTTTCCTCCTTTTCCCAAACATTGGCTTATTCAAGTTTTTATTTGTTTGTTTTATAAATCAGAAATAAGTGATTGCAGTGGAGTTTCTACCTAAACCCCTGGTTTAGTTCTAAATAACTCACAAAGCTAAATTTGAAGAGTAGTAATTTACTGTTCTAATAATAAAAACCAGCTTTTTGTCATTCATTTGGCTGTAGTTCTGAGATATGGAAAAGACAATCAAGGCTACACCTATCTTCAAACTTGTGAATGTCCTGATTCTCAGAAACACAGAATGCTCAGTCCCACTGTAGACAATATTACAGGAACTAACCATAGGAATTAGGTCTTTTACTAACCTCTGCCACTGTAACCACTTTAAACTTAGGTTAAAGATTATCCTCAAACTGTTAGTAGAGCATTATATTTTAAATAATTTTCTTTTGGACATTTTCTTCTTTACTTTTCTACTGCATATTTACCTTTGAGAAAGAGCTAGTTTTAGGGAGAGAAGACTTTGCCTTCTTTCCTCTTTCAAGACTGAATTAGTACTGTTCACTTTCTCCTTGGAAGAATGTGTTCTGTCATTCCTTATGACTGGACATTGAACTTTGTCATTGCAGAAGATTAACTTGGAAACATGAAAAGCATATGAATAAAGAAAACAAAACAGGAAGGGAATTGAGTTAATCTTCCCATGTCATTTCTTGTTTTCGCCATTTGAAGACTTAACTGGGAAACTTTGCTTATTTTGATACTGTAATTACTTTTAGTCTCTTTTCTGAAGCCAGTCTGTTATTTCACTAGATGGTCTATTCCTTAATCATCCAGGGAATTAATTGCTCAAGTGTACTGGATGCACACACAAGAGCAGCCCTGATAACCATCTGCAGCTTTGGTGTCACACATACAATTAAATGAAAACTTCAACTTAAATAAAAGTTCTATAGCTTCTGTCACAGAGACATTAAGTCTTTTTCTGTAATACAGATCGACCAATGTTATATATGTTAATGCTGCATAAATGTGAGCTGCAATTAAAATTCTAGGAAATTCACAGCTCTTAAAATAATTTTATGTTACTTGAACATCTATGTTAGAAATACTTTCACAGAAGCAAAATTTACAGGCAATAATCCTTCTTGTTGACCTATGCTGTTACCCAAAGACAACTGAAAATGCCTATTAGGATTTAACATTTATTTCATATCTTCAACAAAATTAAAATCTTGAGTTCTCAGTTTAGACAGCAATAGATTTTGTAAAAGATAGAAGAGGTTGGGGATTTTTTTTGCTTTTTGATAATATGTGTGACAGTGTCCTTGATCTGAAATGATTTAATATAATTTGGATAGAATATTTCCAGGAAAAAAAAAGGCCAGTACCCAAAGTTGTCATGCAACAGACATTCACATCTATTATGATTGCCATTAAATCCATTAATATAATCACTGGAATTGGAAACATAAAAAATGTTGATAGACCTAGCCACCAAAAAAAACCCCACCACCTTACATTTTTAGCACTTTACCGAAGTTAGGATGAGTCTGAAATTGAGGTTAGTGTCTGAAATTCAATGTAAACATCCTACAAAGTGGGTTGATGGAACAGGAGAGATATGCTGACTTAATCATTGAATCCTTCAGGATCTTTCAAATCCAGCAATGTGCTAAATATTCAGTTGTTTTCAGCTTTGCTTCTCTGGTGTGCAAAGGGATGTTTCTAAACAGATCTGTATTTTTTAAATATTTCTAAATTTTGAATATATCTGCATTTTCTTTCTGAATTTTGGCATGAAACACACTTTTCTACCAACCATAAACTGACTTTAGTTGCTATAAATTTCTTGTTACACATGTAAGAAGTATACTTTAGTTTGATGCTTGTTTTTTGGAAGGTAGAAGTTTAATTAGGTGTCCCTTTTGGTACAGCTATTTCTCTGTATAATAATATTACCTAATGATGCAAAAGAAAATAGCTCTTTTATTTAAATTCTCAGCCTGAGAGAGTTTTAATAAAACCGAGTTTGAATCTTGTGTCCTTAAATCTACATTGTGGGGTGGATGCTCTTCCAAAAGGTGTTTATTATGAAGCTTGCTAAAAGATTTATTTTATGGGATCAAGATAGTCATGGGGAACAAAGGAAAGGATGCTAGAAATCTTTTCTAATGAGTATACATTATTTGTATATATATATATATATACACAACGTTATATTGTGTATACAAGTATAGGAAACACAAAAAGCTGTGAGTGGTTGATACTTCCAACTTGTGTTTAATACAAGTACTGACTAATTTAAGCAAAATTTAACTAAACCAGTCAGGTCATTGATCAGATGTTTTTCTATTGTGTACATCTTTCAAG
This sequence comes from Empidonax traillii, assembly GCF_003031625.1. Lineage (NCBI taxonomy): Eukaryota > Metazoa > Chordata > Aves > Passeriformes > Tyrannidae > Empidonax > Empidonax traillii. The sequence goes on along the minus strand of NW_020959013.1, from coordinate 1,355 downwards.
GGGCAGGTGGCTGCTGTCTTTTCTAGTGTATTATACTGTATAAGTATTAAGTATTAAGCCCCACTAGCATGGACATGGACATGGACAATACTCAATAGACCTTATCAAAATATGTGATGCTTTGCCTCTTTTTAATCAAAGCTTTTTATACAGTAGTTTTACTTCAACAGACAAATAACACCAATGAAAAAGAATCCACACAGCTGCACTTTGCATCAAAACAAGCACTTAGGTTTTTTTAATGCATATTTATGAGTGATGAGATCTATGTGTGCACCCAATCATTCTAAGATATGTCTTAGCTTTGATAGTATTAGAGTGGGTTTCAGAACTGGTTTTAGATGTGGTATCAACCTCAAATTCTTTTTTTGATTAATTCCATTTTTGTGAATTCCCTGGCACATGAGGAAATGTAGGAATCATGTGCTTAATTAAAAGTTTTGTGAGAAAAACTTTGCTGTATATTTTAGAACAAACCCCAAACTTTTTTTTCTGTTAGGAATATTTTTGGACACATTGAATGCCTAAATTAAGGCTTTTATTAGCATGGCTTGTCTGCTTGATGCTTGATAATAATCAGTGTATTGACGATTGTGACAATCATAGAATCATAGAATCATAGAATCATAGAATAGATTGGGTTGGAAAAGACCTCCAAGATCATCAAGTCCAACCCCTGATCCAAATCCAGTTACTAGATCATGGCACTAAGGGCCACAGCCAATCTCTTTTTAAAAACCTCCAGGGATGGTGAATCCACCACCTCTCTGGGTAGGCTGTTTCAATGCCTGATTACCCTCTCTGTAAAGAATTTCTTCCTAACATCTAACCTAAACCTCCCCTGGCAGAGCTTGAGCCCATGTCCCCTTGTCCTATTGTTGGTTGCCTGGGAGAAGAGATCAACCCCCACCTGGCTATAACCTCCCTTCAGGTAGTTGAAGAGAGTGATGAGGTCACTTCTAAGCCTTCTCTTCTCCAGACTAAACAACCCCAGCTCCCTCAGCCTCTCCTCATAGGACTTGTACTCAAGTCCCTTCACCAGCCTCGTTGCTCTTCTCTGGACCTGCTCCAGCACCTCAATATCCTGAACTGAGGGGCCCAGAGCTGAACACAATACTCAAGGTGTGGCCTCACCAACGCAGAGTACAGGGGAAGAATCACTTCCCTGCTCCTGCTGGCCACACTGTTCTTGATGCAGGCCAGGATGCCATTAGCCTTCTTGGCCACCTGGGCACACTGCTGGCTCATGTTCAGCCTCCTGTCGATCAGCACCCCCAGGTCCCTTTCTGCCTGGCTGCTCTCCAGCCACTCTGTGCCCAGCCTGTAGCGCTGCAGGGGGTTGTTGTGGCCAAAGT
>NW_020959012.1:9430-10869 GCF_003031625.1 Empidonax traillii | reverse complement strand
GCAAGTAAGCAAAAACAGTAACTTTTATTCCCTTATCAGTTCCCCTCCCACAGTCATTTGTTATCCTTCTATTGAAACCGAGTTTGCAGGTCTGGTTCTGGTTGGTTTTCCTGCAGGCCCATTTCAGTTGCTAGGTGCTTTCTTTTCCATAGTTTTAATTAGTCTTTAGTCCTTGAGGCCTAGTGTGTAGCTTAGTGTGTAGGTATCTTCAGATGTCCATCTTGGATACTTTCTATTGTTCTCGTTCTTGACCCTTTGATCCTTGTCCTTCCCTTCGTTACTTTATGCGTGTGCTATGAGACAATAAGCTTTTTAGAAGATACAAAATACTTATTTAGTAAAGCACAATAATTTGACTTTCCAGTTTAAGAACTGCAAGCTGCTTGACTATCAGCTTACAATGTTGACAGATTAATGAACAATTCTACAATTTACAGTCTCCCAACCTTAACAGAACAGTGATTATAATAACATATATATATGTATATAAGACAATGACATGCAATACAATTAATGAGTAAACTACTACTACTAATTTGATGAGTAAATTTAAACTACTACTACCAATTTATTACAATCCACTGGTCTGGGCACTGCTGAGGCCACACCTGGTGCCTTTGCCTCTGCGATTTCTTTGCAGTGGTCATCCGTATTGCCAGAGGAGCAGAGCCACAGGCCAGGGAGCCAAGCGACAAGGTCAAGTGGTCTTCTCTAGGCCTTTTGGGCCTGTATCCAAAATAGTGTGGGCAGCAGGAGCAGGGCAGTGATTCCTCCGCTGGACTGGGTACTGGTGAGGCCCCATCTGGCGTGCTGTGTCTGGTTCTGGGCCCCTCAATTCATGAAGAAAATTGAGGGTCTGGAGTTTGTTGAAACTGAGTAAGGGTATGGAGTGCATGTCCTATGATGAGCAACTGAGGCAGCTGGAGAAGAGGAGACTCAGGGCTGACCTTTTTACTTTCCACAACTTCCTGACAGGAGGGTGGAACCAGGTGGGGTCAACCTCTTCCGCAAGGCAACAGGGGATTGGACAAGAGGACGTGAGGATCTACCTATAAGGGGATGATTGTCAGGGAAAAGATCAGGAATTTTTGAACAGAAACAGGGATTAGATATTGAAATGGGCTGCCCAGGGAGGTGGTGGAGTCACTGCGCCTAGAGGTGTTTAAGGAAAGACTGGACATGGCAAACTTAGTGCTGTGGTCTGCTTGATGTCCTGGGGATGAGTGGCAGACTGGAGGCTTCTTGATCTCTGAAGTCTCTGCCAACCTCATGGATTCTGGGCTTCTGTGCCATCCCAACCTTTGGGACAGAGTGCTGGTGCCTCAGAGGCTCCGTCCTTGAGATGCTCTGACCATCTCCTGGCTGCCAGGCAAGGGCCTTGTGACATCACAGCCTTTGTGGAACAGCGTGGGGGCTGCAAACTGTCAGCGCTCCGTCCC
>NW_020959012.1:0-3104 GCF_003031625.1 Empidonax traillii | reverse complement strand
TCAATATGGTTTACTCAGAAGGGATGGGTCTCTATTTGCTTTTGCCTCTGTGATTTCTTTGCAGTAGCCATCCGTATTGCCAGAGGAGCAGAGCCACGGATCGAGGAGAGGAGCGACAAGGTCAGGTGCTTTGGCGCTGGCCTTGTGGGCAATGGCAGGGTAGTTGAGGGCTGGACATTTAAGCATTGCACTCTTCTCTTTTGAGGTGCCAGCCCGGTACTCTTTGGAAAGAAATGAGCATCCCAGGTGAGTCGGGGAGGTAGCGAGGAGGAGCAGGGCTCCAGGGAAGTGTCAGAAATGCCACTGTAAGCTTTTGTTCCCTGTTGCAGGTGTGCCATGCCGTGGGAGCTGCAAGCTGCACCTCTTGCTGGAGGCAATGACACGAGGACTTGGGGGCACTTAGGAGACCGTGAATAAGGCAATGGTTTGGGCTTAGCCGATGTGTTGCTAAAGTCATGCACTGATTTTGGTTTCCTTTCTTGGAGCTGATGAAGCGAAGAACCCAGGGACTACAGGAAGCCCTGAGGCAGCCGAAGGCAGAGGCTTTTGAAAGGTGGATTGACAGGCTCGTCTCTCTACAAGATAAGTGAAGGGCTCTTAGGCAGAGAGAGAGTGAGAGCTGGGTACAGACTTGGGAATTGCTGGGAGGGCTTTTGAAATGAGCGTAGGGAACGGGATGTTTAAGATGAAGTTTCTTACGAGCGGGAAGCGGAGAAGCTGAGTTCTACGGGCAGCACTAGGGTGTGCAGGGCAGAGCGTAGCATATCCCCCATGTAAGATTCTGGTGGGTGTGTCTTTGCAGTTCTTCCAGGCACTTCTTGTCAGAGGTCATTGTGTTTTTGTTCTTTCTTTCGAGGTGGGATGCAAGCATTGGTTTGGGCTATGGGCACCGGAGTGCAGACGAGCAAGGTCAGCATTTTCCAGTCAGCCTGTATCCAAAGTTCTCTCTGGCCCTTCTTGTCAGTGGTCATTTTGTAAACTTATTTTTGCCTTTTCTTTCGAGGTGGGATGCAGGCGGTTGTTGGGGCTATCAGCACTGCAGCGCAGACGAGCAAGGTGAGCATTTTCCTGCCAGCCAGAAGCCAAGGTTTTCTCTGGCCCTTTTTGACACTGGTCATTCTGTGAGCGTGTTTTTCTTCTTTTTTCCGAGGTGGGATGCAGGTGGTAGGTGGGCCTATCAGCACCAGAAGGCAGAGGAGCAAGGTCAGCATTTTCCTGCTACTCATATTCCAAGCTTATCTCTGGCTGCCAAATGTAGCAGTTGGAATAATAGAATAAAGAAACAGACTTACAGACACGACACTGACACTAATGTGGTATGGAAGAAATGCCATGCTTTATTGGAAGACACAAGGGCTCCTATAGTAGTTTCAAATGCTGACAGGTCACCACACATGTGACCTAATCAGCCAATCCTACACAAGCATTCAGCTGCACATGTGGAATAGAGTACTTATAAACTACAACTCCCAGGATGCTTTGCTGGCAACCATCCTGAAACCAGACCCCACATGTGGCCCTTCTTGACAGTGGTCATTCTTTCTCGTGGAAAAAACGAGAAAGAGAGCTCCACCCTACGTGGCAGTGGTTGGGGCTATTGAGAGCGGAGGGCAGACGAGCAAGGTAAGCGTTTTCCTTCCAGCCTGAATCCAAGGTTAGCTCCGACCCTTTTGTCAGTGGTCATCTTGTGAGCGTGTTTTTGTTCTTTTGTTTCGAGGTGGGATGCAAGCCTTGGTTTGGGTTATCGGCACCGGAGTGAGACGAGCAAGGTGAGCATTTTCCTGCCAGTTGTTGTAGTTTAGGACAACCAAGACAATAAAACTGGGCACTCGATGATGATGATTTAAATTCAGGTTTTATTCTTCATTCAGGATATCTTCGTACAGCTGCACTCTCACACACACATTCACACACTGAACTCAGAGCCTTGCATACCTTTCTATCTTTAGTCTCTTTATCTTTTTGTTGTTAGCACTACTCACATTTAATTGGTTATTTTTATTATTTACATTCCTTTCTCATGGTCAGGACTGGCACCTCTAAGATCTATATGACTCCTGCTTTTCTTCAGGGAAAAGGCCTCAGGGTGTCTAAATCAAATTCTTCTTCTTCTTCTGCATCCTCCAAAAGGGGCACGGCGGACCCGCCGCCTACCCCGACAATTCCCCCTTTTTGTATTTGTGCTAGAAAAATCGCCTGGGTCGTCTTTTGCAGGGCCCTTTGCAAACACGACACCAAACATGGCAACATTAGTAGCACAACTACAATAACAAACAACACAAGCAACCCTGTTTTAATAGTAGACAAAAGCCATCCTGATATTCCCCACTTAGTAAAGAGATTATGCAGCCAGTCCCAACCATCATCAACCTGTAATTTTTTGATGCCGGCTTTTAATTTTTGAATGCTAGCATGAATTGACTCACTATGGTCAGACAAATTCATACAGCACATTCCATCAAAATCTTGACATCCGTGTCCTTGTGCTAACAGAAGAAAGTCTATCGCGGCCCTGTTTTGCAGTGTGGCATGCCTAACACTATCGACATCGGTTAATAGGTCACTCAAAGCGATAGAAGTAGCGTTGGATTGCTTGCTCAGCCAACATCCTAATTTCGTCAGCTTTTTTAAAGCTGCCGCTGCAGCAACACCAGGTGCCAATACTGATGCTGCAATAATTTCTTCAGGTCCCCAGTAGGTTACCTGGTCATCACACTTATCGGTAAATTGATGAATGTTACGTTTTTGTCTCTTTTTATTGTAAATCATGGTCAGATTAGGAGTTAGTAGAGTGAGCCTCCCCAAGCTACATGGTCCCCCATTAAGCTTTGATGGAAGACCACCCCAAGCTCTGTCTCCACAGATAAGGAAAACCCCAGAAGGCAAAGCAACAGGCACATTAAAGGATCGTGAAATATGGCTAGAAGTATAACTACACCAAGCAGTGGCATTTCTATATACAGGCAGTGTGGCATTAACATTTTGTCCTTTTCTAGTTGTGTTATAAGTATAATTAAACATAATGCAAGCATCCATTATTACCGATCCTAATAATTCTAATTCTTGAGGTTCTTGCGTAGTTTGTGTAAGGTGAGAGTAAATTC
>NW_020959011.1:0-10873 GCF_003031625.1 Empidonax traillii | reverse complement strand
AATCACATCCACAGGTGGTGCTGACCCCCACCCTCCTATTAATACAGGTTTTAAGATTCTAAAAAGACCTGGAGCAGAAACTTTTAAAGAGAGAGGAATTTTCCTAAAGAAGAGTAGTTATACCAATTCTCTCTTATGTCTCTACCACTATTCTTAATACAAACAAACTGGATTTTCTTCATTTTTTTTCCCTCTCTTTCCAAGTGTTAGAAGTGCAGCAACATTTATGTCTCCAGTCAATGTAATAACTCTTAGACAGACAGAAAAATTACAAGCTTCCCAGCTCTCTCCTTTTGGTTGATCTTTGGACTATTTCACATTAAGTACATCTCTGTCAGCACTAACACACCAGAGCCACATAATTCTTACACTCATCCCATGGAGGCCCATCACAGGAGATTATCATGCTCACTGACATGACACAACCTGATTCACACTGGAGATCTTCACTGCTAGCCTGGGGTCAGGGTAAAATAAATTGCATCAGAGTTATTTGTGGGATCAATTGATTGCAAGGTCTAATATGACCAAAGTCCAGGAGAATATGTGAATGCTCCAGACACAGGGCAATCCTTTGAAATCAATGATTGCTTGAAAGGCTTGATAACTAGGGGCTTTAGGCTATTAACACCAGCTGGTCATTAAGTCCACACAAATTGTTATAGCTTTTATAACCTTTTCTTATCTAGAGAAAACAATTAAACATTTTAATTGCATTACAGGGATGACAGAAGATAATTGGAGTTATCAGGAAATTATGTAGCCGTGTTAATGTGAGTTACTATGTCATTTCCATTGCTTACCAATGTACTTGCCATCCAGATAAAGTAAAACTAACTTTCAATTAGGTCCATATTCAAACCATAAAGATGGAAGAACACAGAATAAGTAACACAAAACTGAATGAATTATCATATTAACTGGTATTGTATAATCTTTAAGAATAGCCTTGGAGACAGGATATAATGAGGGAGCCTGAGTTTAAAAAGTGTAGTTGTCACCCATGGAAATTACTTATTTTTCATAGCTACCTTTACCTTAAAATTGGGAAGTCCACAGAAGAATATACAAATTCCATGTTTATACAGCTTCTGTGAACGACCCTGCACTATTTACTTTAAAAAGTAGTAACATCAGTAGAGGACAACCTGCCTACACTTGCTCTTTGTATTACTTAAAGCACTGGCCTCTTTAGATCTGTTCTGGGTAGGTGGGTCTTACAAAGCTCCTTCTTCTGTAATATCAGGAGTTACACCCTGTATTTCAGTACATCAGTCCTTCACTGGGATCAGGTTATTACAGAGATATTCGCAAAGGACTAGGGCCGTGTCTAAATGAGGAGCCTTTTATTGTGTGACTTCAGCCTGTTTGTAATACGAAGAGAATGTGTAAGAATGTACCCCTAAATTTTTTGCTGCAATTCTTCTCTTGCATAAATTGCTAAGGCTGAACAGCAGGCACAACAGCAGTCGTATTAGTTCTCAGGGAATTCCTGGTCAGGATGTGCCAGCCCGTTGGACTTAAAAGATTTACTGTTTTGCACTTTAGGGAAGCATATAAGAAAATATTTGTAAGTGCTCATTAGGGCTAAACTGTATCCTTATCCCATGCAGGTACCCCGGGAATAAGGAAAATTCTATAATGAGAATGGATGCAAGGCTGTCACACTTCTGCAGGAACAGTCAGCTGGACAAGGGAAGGATGAAGAACTATACTAAAAATACACTAAAGGGGCATGTTTGGTAGAAAGTGAAATATGAGTCACCTTTACTATGGACACAGTCATACAGGGATGTATAAACAGGCATATAGTCTGAAAATGTTCTGTTAACTGGCCTTTTCTCACCTCCAGGCCTGGTGAGGCAGCAAGTGTAGTACTGTGCCCAGGTTCTGTTCTTACACTTTAAGCAAGTTGCAGAACCGAGGCAACAGAGAATTAAAAATGCAGCAAGACCTACGTTCCATCACTCCAGGTGATTCAACAGGGAAGACTGGGCTGTGAGGGATTTATGCAGAGAACAGGATTGCAGTTATCAGTTACAGAAGAGACACACATAAGATTGCTGTGTCCAAAGCTATAGTGGAGAAGCCTCAGGTTGAACTAAAACATGAGAACAGATTGTGCAGGTGTCTCACTGACAGTGTAAGTAATGGCAGGCACAGGTGACCCTGCTGTGAAGATAGGAGAGGGACAGTCATGTGAGACCCACACACATACAATTTAATATTATATCTTTTTTTAACAGAGTCCCACTTTAGGGGACTGCATTTCCAGGAACTGAAAGCCTTCATGATGATGTTTGTCAAGGAAGGAAATGAGTGAAAAACCTGCATGGTTGTGTGTATGAGACTAAAAGTCTCTCAGAGATCTGGCAGCTCACAATGGGTGATTCAACAGGGAAGTTCCATCCTGGCCAACACTCCGCAGGCTGAATCATGGTCAGTCCTGATTTATCAAGATTTTACTGCACTTAACAAAAAAATAAGTCCCCTGGCTGGGGATTTGACTACCTCACAGGCTTTCTGTATCAGCAGAAGTGGATCTATAATACATGATTTACCACCTGAAAGGAATAAGACACTACTTTGAATTTGCATGACAGAAGAGCCAGAGCTTCTAAATCTGATTCAAGTCTGTGAGGTCAGGTCTTGCAAGCAAATCAGGATTTGTAAGTCTTTGCTTGCAGGTCACACATATGAGGTTGCATTTTTCAGAACATAAATAACAGCATATAGATCCTGCAAGAGAAAACTTGGCACACCTGAATTTTATGACGGGGATCGATTCAAATTCAAGTCTGCAAGATTTCATTTGCAGGTGTTTTTGTTGTGACAGCTTTATTTTGGTATATAGTTTGGCTTCTCAATCTAAATCTGTCCAGAAGTTTACACACTTCCTGCACATACAGAGGAATTGTTTGGTTTGTCTCAGAGAAAGGACTGTTGAGGATGATGTGTCCTCCCCTTACATGGAAACGCAAGACTTTTTATATTTTTTCCTGTTACCCAGTCATTTATCCCATCTTTTCTGAAGTTTGGCATTTCACACAGACTGCACACAGAATTTTGTTTGCTTTGACTAACTTGATATTTGTACACACATAAAATAAGACAGAATTAGACTCAAAGGGCTTCATCTACTTTTCTAGAGAACTCAGCAGACTGTCTCTAAACATAACATATCTATCTCTGACAGCAGCATAAATTCAACTGTCCTGACGTCCCAGATTTCTTCCTACCAGAAAGGCACATATGCAGCCACTTGAAACACTATGTTCCATGAAAATCTAGAAGTGGTGGCCTGGTTGTTCCGTGTGGTGGTAGTTCACAGAAGCACTCTAATCCCTGATCTGATACTCTGCTCAAGGGAGAGCAAGGCAAACCAAGGAAGTTTGGTTACAGCAACACAAAGTCTCAGATGGTTTCATGCAAAAATAGGCACAAGCTGTTCATAAGGCAAATGCTATATAAATCTTCAAAGCAAGGCTGCTCCTGTGGAAAAAAATCTCATGTCTGTCTCGAAGCTCCACATTCAACTTCGTATCACAACCTTAGCTGACTCATAACAAGCATTGCCTGCATGTCCAGCACCATTTGACCACGATAATTTGCTCACATGCTTTTTTCAATTCTTTTCTCACAAGATGCACCATCTGTAAAAGTTTCCAGTGTTTTTTCACAAGGTCTCTGTGCAAATGTAGCCTTGGGGAGCAATCCACCATATTAAACAACTGCAAATAGTTCTTCTGATCTACATGACAAGATATACTACACAAAATGGTGCTATAAGAGAAGAATTATTTGAATATGGAAAGGGTTATAGCTCACCAGGGAAAGCACGAAAGAAGACAATGGCCATAGTATCACTGATGATATTGAGAAAGTGGGACAATATTATAATTATCTCCTTATCATGGCTCTCTTTTCTTAAATGAGCCTTTAAGAATATCTGATACAGATACTTAAACAGAACATAAGGTATTCAGTTCCCTTTTATTTTACTTTAATTTTTTTTGCATGTTTTTGTGCCTTTCTGTCCATATTCTGCTTTTTGGAGGAAGCTTACAAGTGGCCTTATACAGTTTAAGTTGTGCTTAATTTAACGAAGAAACCCAGAGCACAGTCCTTGAATATTTTATGGAACTGACCGTGCTGTGGTGGAAGGTCAAGCCTGATGCACATCAAGAGCCCCCAGGAGTGCAGGTCAAGAACTGCATCTTGTTCTTAGACAGCTGTTTTCCTATTCACAAGCAAAAACATCCTGTAAGTAAAGCATATGTGGAGGGAACTGCTGGAGTAAGTAGTGACAAATCTTTCAGATACCAAAATAAAGATGAAATAGGGCTATCAATAGAGCAGCAACAATCACGACAAGAATTGAATCAGCGGTTTTTGCCATTTTAAAAACTCTTTAAAATGCCAGCATTCAGATCGGTATTTTTCATTTTTGGTTTTACAATGCATCTAAGGGAAACATGTGCTTCATACGAATTCATGGTTATTACACCCCTGCTACAACCCTTCCCTGTGCCAGCATTTTCATGGTGAACCTTGTGGTACTAGACCTGTAACTTTTCCATAAAAGTTTGCCCAAGGCAGAAACCTGACATAAAAACTAACATAGGTGCATTTTTCCAAACTGGGGAGTATTAAACATTTAACCTTAGATTAAAAAAAGTATGATTGATAAGTGAATTCCATCACTTTCTTGAATCAGATTGAATATATAACCCAATACCAAGTTAGATAAAACAACTATTTGTAATATCACCATAACCTTCTAATACTGAGATATATTAAGACATCCTGATTCTGTAAACAGAGTGTCTCAACGTTTCAAGTAAGGTGGTTTTATAGTTCTTTTTTTTTGTAGTACTTTCTAAGTATGTGTTCAGGACACACAGATCCCATGCAGAGACATTACTATTTCCACATTTTAGGCGTGACATAAATCTCAGAGATTTGCCAAAGGTCAGGAGGTGTGTGTCAGACTGAAAAATCAACCTTCTACCCTCAATCCTTAACCTTCACACTAATCAAAAGAACACCAGCAGCAGGACACTGATCTCTTCATAAGAGTGAATTTGCACCAAGAGCTTACTTTTTTTTTTATTAAGATCTCTCAGTTCTAAGTCTCTCACAATAGCAACTGTCACTTCTATAAAAACTGGACTAGAAGCCAACTCAAACAAAAAATATTCTGAGATTAATCCTGCAGCATCAGGCATATCCTTTCAGAATAAAAATTACAAAATTTATATGGAGATTTTTTCTGAGTCCACGTGTTTTAGATGACTGTGAGCCGTGGTGATTGTTCTATGAACCTAGATTGAATGTTGATGTGCACTGAATATATTCATGTTTTTGTCTGGGAGGGACTGTGTACCTAAATGATCATAAAAGCAGTTAGAAAATCAGCTTGCTTCCTCATTCCACAGTTTATAGCTTTGAAAGGAAAAATATGATATCCTAAGCAATTTGCAAAGCACACAACCTAAATTTGAAAAAGAATAAGCTTATTCTATTAATGAAGAGGAAAAAGCACAATGTTAGATGACTAAGATTGGAAGGAAGCAGAAGATGCAACATTAAAAAAGTAACATCAAAAAGCTATTCCATTAATTTCAAGAAAAGCAGGAAGTCCTTGAAATCTAACAAGTCACAATCTTGAAGTCAACTCCCACATTTGCTGGGAACCAGAGTAAGGTTATTTTTGAAAGTCAAATGTGTCCAGTCTAGGTTGTGGTACTGTTTTCATACTGGCCATTTCGATAATGCAAAAGAGTGAGCTTGGACAATAATGTACCACTAATAATAATGTTGCTATAGAAGTGTCTTAGAATATGGAACAGCACATAAAATGCACTACTGTATACTGTTTAAAAAAATTAAAGCAAAGGATATTGCTTGGGATCTAAGTGGGTAATTCTTTAAATTTACAGTCTCCAAGATTACAACTTAAACATTTGGTTCCCCACCGTGTCTTGTTTGTTTGCTTTATGTGTTAAAGCATCACTTCAGCATAATTATCACATCATATACAATATCTACATTATAGAAATAAAAAGATGCTTGTTATTAATCACCTCAGAAGGTTCCTAATTGCCTTTATATTTCAAACAAGAGAAATTTCATATTTTAAATTAGTGTTGTCAATGGGCATTAGCAGTCTGACAGAGAGAAACATGCAGATCCCTCTCCCAACTCCCATTCCATATTTATATGCTGGCTTCTAACATTACAGGAAAATTACTAGATAGAGTACTATAACAAAGAAACATATATATTATAGACAACAATTATAAACTCAGATTCCATTCTCCTTGATTCACCACTTAAGCAGGATGAGAAATTGAGGCTTAATTAGCAAAGTGCATCATGAGACACGACACAGAGAGCCCCAGTCAGACCCTGACAACACCTGATGCATCTATTTATTTTCTCAGTAGAGGGACACGATTCTGTATTATTTATCCTGTGTGAGGCTCAGGACATTTTTGTTTAAAAGAGCCAAATCAGTCAGTGTACTGACAGCTCCTTCTTTCTAATGAGATTTCTCCTCAGTTAAGTAAGCTCATTTCCAGATATTAAAATCTAATTTTAATTTGAAGCTAAACTTCAGACTTCTGTGATACCAGAGGCCACTGTAGCACATCTCATCAATACAATCCCATCCAGCCAATGTATTTCCAGCCCATCAGTTTGAAACAAATTTCCAAAAGGAAATGTTCCCTGGTTCAGAGACAGGCAGTGACACTACAGGCCCTAGAGAAGGAGGGGGAGGAGCTGCACATCAGCAGCAGAGGAGAGCTTTAAAGGAACACTTTTTAACTCTGGAAAGTGCTTAGGTCCCATGATGCTGAATGCCACAGAAACTACAGAGAAAAACTAACAAGGGATGCAGGCATACGTATCATGTAATTGTTTCTAGCATTAAAGATTTGATATACGTCATCTTTTTTTCCCAGATGTTTATGATAGTGATGCTCAAGGAATGTCCTGGAATCTCTTTCATGACACCCAAAAGCAGGAGAATTACAATAATCTCTATTTTTTAGGGCATTTCTGAGTGTAGTTCATGCAAATTAAGTTACCAGTTTCTATTCCGAGGGCTTTCTGCCCTGAGCCCTTAAAACATGAAGCAGCAGGAGTGGAAGTAAGTCTCTCCTTTGATCATTAACAAAGATCAGCTCTGATGGATGCCTTCAGGCTCACAGTTTTCTCACCATGCTTGCCCCAGAACTACTTGACACATTATCTCTTGTTAAAACGCTCCAATTTGCAACAGGACATTCATCTTCCTGGCCATTCCTGACATGGCCATGTGCAGCAGGCTCTGGTAAACACTGCCACAGCACCAGTGCTGCAGAAACCTGAGATTCTGGAGAGCTCAGTAACCACTACAAAGAGACTACACTGAGAAAACTTCTTGCAGTGTAGTTGTCTCCCAGTGGTTGCACTTGCGTGCTGCTCTACAGGAGCCAGGCACAGCTTGGGACTGGGCTTACAGACCTGGTGTATGGCTGGCTTGGAACAACCTGCCACAGGATTGGTGTGATCCCCCCTTCCAGCATTAAAGATTCCAAATACCTTTAGTTGGAATAATCTGCAATTGTTTGCAAAGCTGTTCAAGTCAGAATGCGTCAGATAAAAATGTCTGAGGATCCATGGCAAAAGGTACTTTATCATCATGTGAGGCTGAACAAAGTGGGGTTTGAGAGAAACATATCCTGAAATAAACTGTGATTCTTTGTCAGAGTCAATACCCTTTCCTGTAGCCTCAAAGGATACAACAAATGGAAGTAATTCCACAGGAGGCCCCACAGAATTTTATCTGTAGTGAATCATACACTGCAGCAGCCAGGCCCTCCTCTGTGTATGCAGGATCTGAGACATTACACAAACTAAACTCATATAAAACAAATTTTAAACCTAGACATTCCCTAGGTTCCTTGATTCACTGAGATTTGGACATTTCATATATCCATCCAGACAATCAGTTCTGTCAGAAATAGCATTGCTACCCTTTAACATTAGGGATTTGAAAGTGCAGTTCCTTAAACAATGATCATTCAGCCTATCCTTTGCACGTACATCCCCTCTCCAGTGTGAACCCTTAATGACACATAACTGGGAAGTGTTTACCTTGCTTTTACAAAGCTGAAGGCAGACCTAAAGTGCACTGTGACCAATCACACTAAAAAACTGCATCATCCAAAGGGCAGCTGAAGCAAATTATTCAAATTGTCCACTGGTTCAGAATTTCCTGCATGAAAGTCATTGAAATTTATTTGTAAAATAACAGCACAATTGAAAATAAGATGGTGAGGAAATTTCATCTAGGATGTTGCAGAATAGGCTCAGAAGGCCAAAGAAACCAAGCTTTAGGGGTCTATCTGCCTATCTAAGACCTGGATTCAGTGTTACATCCCTGTTTGACACAACACCTCAGCACAGGCTTAAAGGTAAGCACAGGCTTAACTTCCACTGAAGACAAGATAGATTCTTTAAGATGTCAATCACTAGAGAAGCTAAAGGTTTTCAGTTCAAATATCCCAATTCTCACCTGCAGACAGCAGGACTCCTGTAAGAGAGAACAATTTTCTGTAACATACCTCACTATTTGAAGAAAACAGTTATTACAATTTTCAAACCCTGAAGTTAAGTATTTAAATCCCAAGGCAGGCACATAAATAATAAAGCTGCATGAGTTTCAGACACGCTGAGTTCCCACTGATTTTAATGAGGGCAGCGCATGTTCAGATCCCCTTGAAAGGAAGATTGTTTAGATACCCAAGTACGACTGAAGAAGCTTGACTTTCAGATGGAAACTGCTTTTAGAAGAGCAAGTTGGAGGCTTTTATTTCACATAGTACGCAACTGATTAGGGACTCTGGCTCTGAGTGATTATCAACCAGCGTGTCACACAGGAAGAGCTGTGCTTTTGTTTACAGTGTGATGGTACCCAAGGTAGAAGCAGATTGCCATCCAGCTACTGATGGTGAAGTTAAAGCCTTGTAGTTTAAACTGAGTTTCTTCACTAACAGCTCCAAAGATGATGTCAAGGAAGCCACAGTCAGAACAAGTCCTAATAACACCCCAGCTGTGGGGTTGATCCCCACATAGGCCATTCACTTAATGGTTGGACTTGATGATCCTTGCGGGTCCCTTCCAACTCAGAACATTCTCTGATTCTCAGGCATGGCAGGAGCAAGACATACATCACTGTTCCTCCTCTGCTATGCAAATTTTAGTACACATCTGACCCAAACCAGGTTCATTTACATGGTTTCTCTATCGCAAGAAAGCTAAGAGTTTGAAATCTGGGAACAGTCAAGCTGTTATATACTTTGGCTAGCAAATTTCAGAGGGTCACTGCCATTTCACCCTCCAGTTCTATTCCTGAGGTGGTAGTTTGAAGTGTCACACAACCTGTGTGAGCCCTAGTTTTGTTAACCTCTTAAAGTTTGGCAGGTGTGAGACTCCAGCTATTAAGCACTAATCCATACAATATTGATCACCACCTCCAGCACCTTGCTTTGTCAATATATTCAGTAGTGAAGGCAGAATTAAAATCTCCTTGTAAGAGATTCTTCTGCAGTGGCTGGGGTACATCTGAGAGGAGGTAGCTGCTTATTGGCATTCACACTATTAAAACCATGTGTGTGGCACAGTCTATCACCCATGTTAGACATTAAGCAGTCTCTAATATCAATTACCAATTAAGAGCTGACAAACAAATTTTTGTGATTAGGAGATCAGTGAAATTATAGTCTGCTGCTAAGGAAGAATCTCTCCTCCTTTTCTAGACTTACTCTGCCAGCACATTCTCAAACATAGGGAAGCAAATTCAACCGTTTGAGAGAAGCCTCTGAAAAACTGGGGAAAGAAACTCTCCCTGTGATTTTCAGATGTTGTTTCCAGATTTTTTACTTTACAAGATCATCACATTTCCCAGTGCAACACTGCATTTATCAGTGTAAACAACATGATGGGTAAGATCATATCACCAAATCAACAGGCAAGAAAACAATTCATATATTGCTGGCAGAGTCTAGATACCTGATCATTACTTTCAGGAAAGTAATGTTCATTACCTTCGGCAAATTGCTCATGAGGACACAGCTTTTTCAAGAAGCTGTTTGTTTAAGTGCTTAATGGATATTCCTGTCACACTAGGCCAAAAAAAGTCACATCAAAACCTTTGACACATCACCCGGTGCTATTTTATATTTTAAGAATTTTGGCACGCATCACATTATGGAGCAGTGCATTATTAAGTGTCATTCCAGGATATAAGATAATCAATCAGAAAGATCCTTTGGGATCAAAGAAAATTGAATAACTGACATTTGTGCATGAACAGAAGTGTAGGGGGGAGTGAAGAAGTTGCCATTTGAGGAACAAACTGTTCAAAGAAGAATAATTATTTCTCTTCCCCTTTTCCTGTACATAAAGAGTCCTAGTTGTGTTGTATATAGGTTTTACACTCAAAGCCCTTCCTTTCCTCAGTGCCTGGATTTCCCACCATCTACCCTGTGAGCCCTGGAATGCCATAAAACACAGAGAAATTCTCTGTTAAGAATCTGATCATGTTACTCAGACCGTTTGGCCTTGGGCTTGCATTCATTATATGAAACGAAACGCTATGAAACCCTATGAAAGTCAGGAACAGAGGGGATTAGGGAATCTCTTTGGGTCACTCACTCACTTCCCACCCCTTCCCCTCTCCCTCAGGTCAGGCTCCTTTCCCAGATCAGTCTGTGTAAACTTAAACAAAATGCAGACTAATGGAGTATGTTGGGATAACCCAAACTCCCTTTGTTAAAAGAAGAAAAAAAAAAAGAAAAAAAAAAAAAAAAAAAAAAAAAAA
>NW_020959010.1:15325-18637 GCF_003031625.1 Empidonax traillii | reverse complement strand
AAAAAAAAAAAAAAAAAGGAAGGAAGAAGGACTGGTCACCAAAGAAAACACAGACCTGTTTAAGAAAAAGAAAGGAGGGAAGAAGGACTGGTCACCAACAGGTATTCACTCTCTGCTTCCATTTCCTGCTTGTGGAAGAGGGATGGAGGATCTTCCCTACACTTTGGGCATATCTTTACTCTTTCACTCCTCTGCACATCTGGCACCTGGCACCACACACTGCTGTGACATTCGTGGCATCATTGCTCTCAGGAGAGCTTTTTGTACTTGCTCCGTAATCTAAGTCTACTAAATACATATTAATCTAATTGTAACTGTTGTATAAAGCAGAGGAAAATACTTAAGAAATTTCACTTTACAATCTGCCAACTACTCAGAACTTTAGAGCATTATGAATAGTAAACAGTGAGAAACAACAAAACAGTAGTCACAGGAATTGGAGTCTTTCATGGACACTGATGTAGTAAATCATCACTGCCGTTTAATGCAGACAAATGTAGTGTAAAGTAATAGATCTGATGGAAAGGACTGGACTTGAAAGCACATATTTAAATGTGACATTCATGCAGTACACTAGCCAGGAAAACGAGGCTGATTTCATTAAAGAAAAATAAATCTCTGAAGACTATACAGTCCATGGAAGCATTAATAAAAGAACAAGAAAAAAAAAAGTAATCCAAGTATAATTTAGGCTATGTCAGAGGGGAATCATAGTGACTAGTAAAATAAAAGGAGCACAAGACAGATTTTATTAAGTTAGTGAATTAAGTCCAGCTGGGAAACTCCAAAAGACTATCTTACAGGTAGTGTGTCAAGTACCAGTGAGGATGAGAAATCAGCTTTAGCAGCAGTCTCCATCCTTAGTATGGTGCCTGATGACCAAGAAAGAAACTCAGATTTAATTAACAAGCTCCCTGTATATATTTAAGTTAAGGTACAACCTGCATATTTAAACTATGACAACTCTCAGTGTTCTCAGCTTTCCACGGCACCAGTCCCTATAGAAACAGCCCCCACTTCGAAGATAGTCAAAGAGGAGAAAGCAGGGAATGGTGGTCTTTCCATTGCCAATGGTCAGTGGAAGAGAGAAAGCTGAAATATTGTGTTCACAGAGAAAATTAGAGGCCAGATCTGTATTTTTTTCATAACCACAGAACACTTCTTAAACTCTCCAAACTGCAGGTACAAAGTCATGTTCGCTCCTGTGAAAGCCAGCTGCTGCTGGTGTGAAAGGGGACAGACTGTTCTGTGCTCCTCAGCTTAAGAGCAAACTAACTCTGGCCAAGGACACTGGAGGAAAACTCCTTGTTTTTAGCAATGCCGTGGTTCTACAATGGCCTGGGATACACTTAGAGACTCATCCCCAGTAAATTGCTGGGAATTTCCATCAGGAAGACGAGGTCCAAACAGCTTGAGTTTTGATTCCCGCTAGCAGCTCTGTAAAAATCAGGTATCTCAGGGTGAACATCACAACACTGACCCTCCTCAGAGGCCAAATTTATTCTCAGCAGGGAAAGAAAACCTCTCACAATCACCAGATTAAGCAGATCAAGAACTAACAAGAACTGGAGAAGCAACAGGAGTGGCCTCCTCTGCTTTGCCTCCAGAGAAAAATCTGGCTTTTATTACAAAATTCCAGCCTCAAGCTTCCTCCCACAGGATAGACCAAGGAGGCCCAGACTTGTATGAATTAACCAAAAATAACACTTTCGGGGAGGGAGAGCATGATTGAGGGAATTACTGATGGGCTACAGAGGCTTCTCACCTCCTTCTCACGAGTTCCATCCCAGAAGTTGGGAGGAAGGAGGCAAAGCCTCTGGTTTTGAGTAATTCTGTGCCCTTAGCCAATTTACTGGGAAGCAAGGGACTGCCACAACCACTATCACATCAGGCAGCTCCAAGCCTGCGGGCAGAAGAACAAAAACTGTCCTTCCTATCCCCACAATAACCCATTTTAAACAGCCGTGAGTCTCACAGTGGCAACACTCGGACTGATAGCGAACGTCAGGCTCCAGCAGCAAACGTTTAAAAATAGTCAAAGCAAACAGTGTTCTGTTCGGGGAGGGGAGGAGGCAGGCACCTTTCTGGCTATGTTTGGACAGCAGCAGGGATACAGTCTGGTTGATCCTGACCATCCCCACTGCACATCCTCATTGCGATGGCAATGTCCCATAAACAGAGCAGGGATCAGCAGCTCCCTGGAGCAAGGAGGCAGCACTGTCCTCAGGTAATGGCACGGCATTAGAAGAAGGAAAACAAGAGATATGTGCAGGCGAGCTGAAGACCCACTAGAGCGTGTAAATGTTACCTTAATTTGTGCATCAGCATTTAAATACCGCAAGAACTGGAGCTGGAGCTACAGCTACAGCATGAGCAAAGCAGATGAACACAATGTGTCTGACTCAGCCTGGAGAGACAAGGAAGCACAAGGAGCTGGGAAGAACCCACAAGCATTAGTGGGCCAAAGTTACCCCAAACACTGCTGCTGTTCCCTGGGAGATTCCCTTCAGAAACCGAAGCTGATGGCAGGCAACGTGCTGCTGAGCAGCAGCAGCACACCCTTGGAGCAGCCCCAGGCAGAACAAGGAGCACCACACCAAGCTCAAGCACTGAAGCATCTCAGAGAAGAGGACCACCAGAGCCATGAGAAGCCACCAGGGGTGAGAGATCTCTCCTGGAGATCTCAGTGGCCATCATGGGTTTGCGGAGCTGAAGAGGGATCTGGCTCAGGGTCTAGAATTAGCACAGACCCACCTGTTACAAAGCCGGACTTGTACACCCTGCCCTTGTGCAAGTCAGGGAAAGGGGGGAGGGAAGCACGTGCTCATCTCACTTTCTTGCAGAATCTTCACAACCTGTGGCCTCTCACAATACTGGTTCCCCCACTGTAGTGGAGTGGCTGGGGAGAGAGGCTTCACTCAAGGTAGTACTTTGGTGAGGTAATCTAAGACAACAGGATTAAACTGAAACAGACAATTTATGTTGTGCAACAGGAAATATTTCCAGACAGTAAAGTCTGTTGGGCTCCAGAGCACTTTCCCAAGGTAAGCAGTAGAACTGGAATTGCCATTCCTTGACTCATCTGTCAAGGCTACATGAGCACCGTGTGGTGTGGAGAACACGCTCACACAGGGAGAGGAACGGGAGGGGGACCTGTCTTTGCTTTTACAGCAGTTCTGTGTAAAAATAGGGACCCACTATTTGCTTTTACATAGAACAAGGTTCCATTAACAGGGGGAAAAGCTGAGATTTAGGGCAAGTCAGAAATCAAAAAAAGTCTTGGTGGTATTCAAGACCCTTCAGTTCCTGTCA
>NW_020959010.1:7771-9321 GCF_003031625.1 Empidonax traillii | reverse complement strand
TTTAGTCTCTCACGGTAAGACAGATTTATGGACAAACCACAAAATCGTGCCTGTCACTCTTTCAAGATCCATTTCCATTGCATTAAAGTCCTTTTTGAAATGTGCCTACCAGAACTGGATGTGGTATTGCCTCATTAATGCTGTAAATTTTTAACACACTTGGACTCCTACGAAGTTGTTCCATCAGAAGCATCTCTGCTGTGCCTTTGTGAGTGCAGTAGCGAGCTAACAAACTGAATTAGAGATTTATTGTTATAGTATCATTTTACTCCAAACTTCAGCCTTAAATACAAAACACTTTAAGATTTGGCATTTATACAGTGTTCAGCATATGCTTTGATCCAAACAAGGGCTTTGACCTGCCTAACCTTTGGTGTATTTTTTTTCGCTCCTGTGAATGACTTGAGCACAATCGTAAGGTATCGGTTGTCACTCCCTTAACGAGAGGTTATTTTCAATTAATCAAAGAAATATAAACAGAGCCTTGTACTGAGTTCAGATAAGCTCAGAACAGTTGTGCCCTCAAAACAGATGTCTGTGGCTGTGTCTCCTTTCAGATCAGAGCTCGTGTACTGTCAGGAAGAGATCTTGCAGATCTGTTTGCTCCACCAGCTCAAAAAACCCATCAGCTCCAAAACCTGACATACTCCAGGGTGGCAAATTGAAGTCAATGAACAGCCCATGATGCAGATTAGGGTAACCAGGCCAAAATCAGATTTGTGAGGTCTTTACAGATTAGAGAGAAGAGCAGAAGGGAATTAGATAGCACCATAGTATTTCAAAGTAAGGCTAACCCTGTATCAAGCCCAGCATACTACAGATATTTCCCCACGGTTCTGATCATGGCAAGGTAAAATAAAAACAGAAAAAGAAGAGACTGCTGGTGTACCTTGAAATGAACTAAACAGGGTCAGGGCTGGCCTTTGGCCCTGAGGCCATCAGGCACAGCCCAGCCACGTGCACATTGAAGGCTAAATGCCCTTAACCCCCAAAATCACTGGTCCATGCTAATGTTCAAGCCATGCCAGAGACCTGCTGATGGACTGGGATAAAGAGGAACCAAGACAACACTTCACACCATAAAAATTTTCCCCTTGCAGGGCCCAGGTGCTATTTAATTAACTTAACCAATAAACTAAATATAGCTCATTTCAGAATAAGTTACCCAAAAGGACCACAAGACTGAAGCCTTGGAAAAATACAGTCTTGCTGTTTCGAGTCTCAGACTTCTCTGCGCAGCTTTAACATTCTTATTTCTTGCAGTTCAGATACTGGGTTTTGTCTGTAACCTGTCCAAAGCGAGGAGCCCGCCTACCCCTAGAGCTCTGCCCATGTCATTCAAAGCACAAGTGTGGTCCTTAAATCCAAGGGGTGGATTTATCTCCACTCAGCTGAGCCTCCTCAAAGGTAGATCTGAACTAAATAACTGTGCTGTCTCTGTAGTCAGTAAAGAGAGACTGGCACTTGTGGAGGATAATTTGTCCAATCCAAACATAGTTTAAGACAGGTGAGGTGAATCACTGGAGCTGCCCCTCCTGCTCCAGGGATTA
>NW_020959010.1:0-3357 GCF_003031625.1 Empidonax traillii | reverse complement strand
TTTCTATATTCAGTAAAGCCACCCAGACATCAATCTACATATATCAGTTTGCAGTTTTCAAGGAAAGCATTTCCCAGAGCACTGAAGAAGTAAATAAATGCATTTGAGGTTCTATTACTGATGAATCAGTTCTATTCTCTGCCTTCTACTAGTGGTTTTTATACTGCAGAATACAGCTCTGGCCATCTCAAGAAAACCAAAGCTATGCTTATTTACTGCAAATTCAAAATAAAAGGTTATTGAAATGATGCAGCTTACCAATAAGGGAAAACTTGCCTTAAGCAATGAAAGACAGAAAGGGGTACCAGACCCTAGGAGAGAAAGGACAGAAGTGCACTGGATGCCTTTGAGGATACTCTCAACTGAGTGTATCACATGTATCACAAATTTGAGTGCTTCACATGTAGCTTTTATTTGGTTTGTGTCACAACATGGAGAGAGCTCCAGGCTGATGCCCTGCCAGGCTGACTGTGCTATGCTATGCTGCAGGACAGCACTTGGTAGGGAAATGCATCAGCTTGGTTCAGGTGGAGTAAAATTATGCAAGGGACATGGCTTGTTGAACTGATGAACCCTATCCAGAGGCACATTAGCTTGGATGTACTGTGGGTGTTGTCTTACTCTGTGTGGAGCCAGTCCAAACACGTCCCAAATACTGCACTGTGGTATAAACTGGGGGTTGGGCAGAAATCCTTTGAAGTGATCAGATATTCCCAAGGAAAAAAAGGCAAATTTTTCCCTGCAATGACTGCTTTGTACTCCATGAAATAGCAGGGATAGCATTTCTGTTATTTCTGTTCTTGATAACATTTCTGCATGTAGCTGTTTAACGGGAAGTACTGAAAACACACATGAATGGACATTAAATTACACAATTTCCCTTCAGGCTTTCTAAGCCATCATGAGCATGAACAGGAGACAAGTGCATGTTAACATAAATTCTAAGCTGAAATGTGTCATTTTACCCATTTAGAAACTAAAAGAATGGTGAAGAGGGAAAATTAAGAACAACAGATGAGAAAAGAAAAGGGGAGGGAGGGGGTGGAAGAGAAGGCCCTATAAATAAGCTCTAGCATCTGAGAAAAAGAAAGCAGAGTGCCTGATGCTCAGTGTTGCAGTCTGGGGTCTGCTGTATATGGATGCAAAAGTCTGTGGCATAGAAATTAATCAGAAGTACTGTCCCAGGGAACACACTCCACTGGAGCAGTCTAACTTCTCTCAGGGAGTTATGCTGGACTCACAGATCTGATTCTTGCCATATGATTCTTGCCAGATGTCTGGCTATAGACAGCTGATCACTAGCAGACTATCTTAAGACAGGCTTCAGCTGAGACTCATCACTTGCATCCCAAGAGCACTTAATTCTTAAAATTCAAAGAATTGAGTGCTTGCAATCAGTATAGAAATATCCTTAAATTACACTTGCATGCTACAAAGCCTCTGCTCTTGAAATATGGAAGCAACTCAAAGAAATAAAGGGGTATCCAGGCGCTCTTTCCGTTGCTCTTGAATGAAGTATGGTATAGATTTCTACCTCTGGATTTAGGCCTGGAAGCACATCTGGTGTTTATTCTTGTGTCTATACTTGCATACGTTAGATTTGTGCTACATTAAAGAAATCATGACTTCCACAAATATCATAAATGATGAAGAAAATTCCTGGCCTGAAACTAAATACTATTGTTTGTTATGTTAGATTGAGATTGAGTCCTTCAAAGGTCTGACACCAATGCTTTTAAGTGTCAGCCACAGAGCCTTGGACTGCCATAGCAATGTTCCTGTAAATCTGGCCAAACATCCACCATCCTGAGCTACACATCAAAATCTTCCCAAACCATATGGTTGGTCTGCATTCAGCACAAGAGCAAAAAAACAACATATATCAATCAGGAGTCAGCTCACTGCAATATTCAACCAGAATCCCTTACGTAAAGGAGGGGAGGAATTGCAACACAAGAAGAGTCGTCTTTGGCGACACGGAACAAGACAAAAGAACAAACACAGCCCCTCTCAGCAAGCTCACCTGGCACAGGAGGTTTGGATAAAACACTACTGTCTTCCAGTGACAGTGATGTGATGACTGGGAAGAAACCATCTCCTTCCTGACATGATATTTGTTAAGTTGAATAGCTAGAAAAACCTTTCAAATTGAAGGTGGAGCTACCTCTGGTCACAGAAACAGCCCCATCTCCAGCAGCAGCACTGCTGCTAGGAAGCATTACATAAGTGAGTTCATGCCAGGTCACAATCAGAAGACAGTCAGAGACAGAAACACTCCAGCAGGCATTATTTTTCCACTGCACAGCCAAAAGTAGGCAATTTTTTTAAAAACAGTAAAATCCCACTGTGGTTGCAGACACCATTTATTAATAGGATGGGTTTGCAGTCAGTTTGCACCACTGACACCAACATCATCTTTGCTGCACTAAGTTGATAGTGACATACATTTTCAATGAACAGTTATTGAAATTAAGGCACTGGGAGACCTTCTGTGGAAACCTCCATTTTCTTGACACCAAAGATCTGTTCCCAAACCCACTCAGCAACTTATTCATGACTGTGTCCCATGTGCTAGAGAAGAAAACAGGAGATCAAGGATTCTGCTCTTAAAAATTAAAAAAGTAATAATACACAGAGGAACAATGAAAGCTTTCATCCCTCTTATGTAGCACTGCTGAGGTTTTCTCATTTCTAACAGAGATCACAAAGGAGAGAGAAACAGAGTCCCATGGAATTGCACACTTTATGACTCGGGGGGCTCAATACGGAGTGTTTGCTCTGGGGGGAACCCACAGGGCAGGAGAAAGGTTTCCCAAATGAGGCTGCATCATTAGCCCAGAACTAGAAATGCTCACAGACCTGGAATTGGACAGGAAAACTGTACCATGGCAACAAAAGCAGCTTATTAAGGGGTAATTGTTTTCAGTATCTCAGAGTTGCATTTCTACTCTTAGGAAGCTGATGAATTTGAGCAAGAGGCTTACTATATAAGCAAGAAGTCAGGAGAAAAAAAAAAAACAGGACAAATAAAACCTACCTGACATCCCTGAAGCCTAATAAATTTTGCCCGACTTGTTAGCAGATGGCAAACCATTCTCCATAACTCCAGAGTGCATCAAAACTGGCCATTGCAAAGAAGCATGGTCATACTCTGGGAGAAATATCGTGAATCTCTGTATTTATACCACAACTCTTCTTGGGTTTTAGCCATTAACCATTGGCCCACCTGCCTGCTCAGCTTTGCCAACATGTCCTAGACTCTAAGATTTCTGAATCAAATATCCCTTCTTCCTGACTTTTGTACAGTAACATTTCAACCTGAAATCCCCAGTGCCTCAGAGAATGAATCTTTCTTTC
>NW_020959009.1:7791-10876 GCF_003031625.1 Empidonax traillii | reverse complement strand
AGTCACTGATGTCCCCTGTGATGCCCTTTTGTTTTCACCAGTCTTCTGTGATGTCACTGGTCCACAATCATTTCACTGCTGTCCCTGTGATGTCACCACTGTCCCCTGTGATGTCACCAATGTCCCCCATGATATCACTGGTGTCTCTGGGTTGTTATCCAGGTCCCCCGTGATGTCATCAATGTCCCTGTCACCAGTCTCCAGTGATATTTCTGGTCCCCAATGATGCCATTACTGTCTCTGTGATGTAACCACTGTCCCCAATGGTAGCATCATGTCCCCATGATGTCACCAATGTCCCTGTGATGTCACTGATGTCCCTGTGACATCACGGCTTTCCATTTGTTGACAACAATCGCCTATGATTTCACAGGTTCCTCTGTGATGTCACCACTGCCCCCTGTGATGTCACCAATGTCCCCAGTAATATCACTGGTGTCTCTGGGTTGTCACCTCCCCCCCTTGTGATGTCACCAATGTCCCTGTGACATCTCGGCTTTCCCATTGCTGTAAGCAGTCCCCTGTGATGTCACTGGTCTCCAATGATGTCACTGCTGTCCTGTTGATATCACCATCGTCCCCAGCAGTGCCACCATGTCCCTGTGATGTCATCAATGTCCCTGTGATGTCACCAGACCCCTGTGATGTCATCGATGTCTCTGTGACATCACTGCTTTATTGTTATCAGTCCCCTGTGATGTCACTGTTCTCCAGTGATGTAACCTTTCTCCCTGTGATGTCACCACTGTCCCCTGTGATGTCACCCATTTTTACGATGATGTCATTGGTGTCTCTATAATGTCCTGTGAAGCCACTGATGACCGCAATGATGTCACCCATGTCCCTGGGATGTCACCACTATCCCCTATGATGTCACCAGTGACACTGATAATATCACTGGTGTCTGCGATGTCACCCCTGGCCTTGTGAAGCCATTGATGTCCCCTGTGATGTCACAGATGTACCCATTGATGTCCTGCTGACTCTGTAATGTCACCCCTGGCCTTGTGCAGTCACTCATGTCCCCTGTGATGTCACCAGTGTCCCTGTGACATCACGGTTTTCCCGTTGTTGTCACCAGTTCTCTCTTATGTCACTCATTTCCAAGGATGTCACTGTTGTCTCTGTGATGTCACCACTGTCCCTGGTGATGTCACTGGTGTCTCTATGATGTCAACCCTCTCCTTGTGAATTTCTCGATGTCCCAGTGACCTCACAGCTCTCCCTTTGTTGTCAGCATTCTCCTGTGATGTCACTGCTCCCCAATAATGTCACTGCTGTCACTGTGATATCATCACTGTCCCCAGCAGTGCCACCATGTCCCTGTGATGTGACCAGACCCTTTTGATGTCACTGATATCCCTGTGACATCACTGCTGTCCCTCTGTTTTCACTCTGATGTCACTGGTCCCCAATGATGTCCCTGCTGTCTCAGTGATGTCACCACTGTCCCCTGTGATGTCACCAATTTCCTCGATGATGTCACTGATGTCTTTGTGATGTTGCCACTGTCCCCTGTGATGTCACCAATAGTCCTGTGGCATCACGACTGTCCCTTTGTTGCCAACAGTCCCCTATGAGGTCACTGGAACTCAATGATGTCACCACTATCCCCTGTGATGTCACCAGTGTCACCGATGTCACTGGTGTGACACCGTGATGTCACCCCTTGCCTTGTGAAATCACTGATCTCAGCTGTGATGTCACAGATGCCCCTGTTGATGTCACTTGTGTCTCTGTGGTGTCATCACTGTCCTCTGTGATGTCAACAATGTTCCCAATGATGCCACTGCTGTCTCTGTGATGTCATCACTATCCCCTGTGGCACCACCAGTGTCACCGATAATGTCACTGCTGTCTCTGTGATGTTACACCTGGCCTTGTGATGTCACCAATGTCCCCTGTGATGTCACCACTGTCCCTGTGACATCATAGCTGTGCCTTTGTTGTCAACAGTCCCCTGTGACGTCACTGGTCCCAATGATGTCACTGCTTTCTCTGTGATGTCACCACTGTCCCTAGGTGTGGCTCCATGTCCCCATGATGTCACTAACTTCTCTGTGACATCAGCGCTGTCCCTTTCTTGTCATCAGTCTCCTGTGATGACACTTGTCCAAAATGATGTCACTGATGTCCCTGTGGTGTCACCACTGTCCCTGATGATGTCACTGGTTTTTCTATGATGTCAACCCTCTCCTTGTGAATTTACCGATGTCCCAGTGACATCACAGCTCTCCCTTTCCTGTCAACATTCTCCTGTGATGTCACTGCTCCCCAGTAATGTCACTGCCATGGCTTTGATTTCACCACTGTCCCCAACAGTGCCACCATTTCCCTGTGATGTGACCAATGTCCCTGTGATGTCACCAGACCCCTTTGATGTCACTGATGTCCCTGTGACATCACTGCTGTCCCTCTGTTGTCACTCTGATGTCACTGGTCCCCAGTGATGTCCCTGCTGTCTCTGTGATGTCATCACTGTCCCCTGTGATGTCACCATTGTCCTCTATGATGTCACTGCTGTCTCTGTGATGTCACCCCTGGCCTTGTGAAGTCACCAATGTTGGCTGTGATGTCACAGATGTCCCCATTAATGTCACTGCTGTCTCTGTGATGTCACCACTGTGCTGAGCCGTGGCACCATGTCCCAGTGAGTTCATCAATGTCCCTGTGACAGCACAGCTGTCCCTTTGTTATCAACAGTCCTCTGTGACGTCACTGGTCCCAGTGAGGTCATTGCAGTCTCTGTGATTTCACCACTGTCCTTTGTGGTGTCACCAATGTTTCTGATGATGTTCTGAATGGCTCAGGTAAGCTTGGGATCCAAGTGAGGGATCCATGCTGCTGGTGCTGCAGATTTGTGACCCTGAGAGAACCTCACGCTGGAGCAAGAACGGCTTGGGTAAGATGTTGGGACCCAAGTAAGGGATCCATGCTAGATCCATGCCAGAGAGGTCTATTCAAGGACTGTTCTCCCGTGGGGAGGAACCTCCCCAGGGAACAGGGGTGGACTCAAAAGCCATTATCCCCTGTGACCCTGTGGGGAAGATCCATGGTAGCCAAGTGTCCCCTTCCAAGCCCATGG
>NW_020959009.1:0-1584 GCF_003031625.1 Empidonax traillii | reverse complement strand
CTGGGCAGGAGCTGCCCCAGGATGGCAGCTCTGAAGCACTCCCAGCATGTCCCTGGCAACAGCAGGGCAAGACTGGATTTCCAAATCAGGCTGGCAATGCAAAGAGCAGGAGTGTCCTGGGGTCACTGCAGGAGAGTTCCAGCCCTGCAGCAAGGGCACAGAAGAAGTGACCCAGTCCATGCAGTGCCCCCAGAAGATCCCACAGCATCCTGGAGATGCTGTCAGGGAGCCCAGCTCTGCTTCACAAGTTCCCAGTGCCTGTCCCTGCCTGTGCTCAAAGGGCTCCCACCCCCTGGACTGTGCTCAGAGAGCACTCAGGCCTTGCAGCCAGAAAGGGGCTCACAAGGACAGTGTGGAAGTGGAAAGAGCAGCTCTGCAAAGCCCAAGCTCTGCTGCTCCCTGGCAGTGCTGCTGTGCTGGGATTCTTGTGCCCTTGGCCTTAGCCAATCCCCCCTGTCCTGCAGTGTGCTGTCCTTTAGGAACAGCTAAGAAGAAGGGTCTTGGACAAAGAAGGCACTGCAGGGTGCTTTATTTTGTTTTAATACTCAGAGAGCACAATTCAACATTTTTACATCTCTGATTCAAATTCAGGTGGACACTACATTAGAAGGCAGATATATAAGAATATTTCATTGTACAGGAAGTAACTGCAAGAAGAACCCACAACTCAATAACCTCCCCAAAAACCCTGAGAGGGCAGGTCGGACCATTAGTGAATTCCATCCTGAATGCTACATAGCAGAAACCAGGCAGTTTGATGCTTCAGAAAAGCATCCAGACATCATTTTCCTTATGGCATCCCTGAGCTCCTGGTTCCTCAGGCTGTAGATGAGGGGATTCAGGGCTGGAGGCACCACTGAGTACAGAACTGACAGGGCCAGATCCAGGGATAGGGAGGAGATGGAGGGGGGCTTCAGGTAGGCAAAGAATGCTGTGCTGATAAACAGGGAGACCACGGCCAGGTGAGGGAGGCACGTGGAAAAGGCTTTGTGCCGTCCCTGCTCAGAGGGGATCCTCAGCACAGCCCTGAAGATCTGCACATAGGAGAAAACTATGAAAATGAAACAACCAAACCATAAACAGGCACTAACCACAATGAGTCTAATTTCCCTGAGGTAGCCTGAGTGTGAGCAGGAGAGCTTGAGGATCTGAGGGATTTCACAGAAGAACTGGCCCAGGGCATTGCCCTTGCACAGGGGAAGGAAAAATGTATTGGCTGTGTGCAGCAGAGCATTGAGAAACCCAGAGGCCCAGGCAGCTGCTGCCATGTGGGCACAAGCTCTGCTGCCCAGGAGGGTCCCGTAGTGCAGGGGTTTGCAGATGGCAACGTAGCGGTCGTAGCACATGACGGTGAGGATGAAATATTCTGTTGAGATGAAGAACAAAAAGAAAAAGGCCTGTGCAGCACATCCATGGTAGGAGATGGTTGTGGTGTCCCAGAGGGAGTTGTGCATGGCTTTGGGCACAGTGGTGCAGATGCAGCCCAGGTCTGTGAGGGAGAGGTGCAGCAGGAAGAAGTCCCTGGGGGTGTGCAGGTGCTGGTCGCAGGCTACGGCGCTGAGGATGAGGCCGTTGCCCAGGAGG
>NW_020959008.1:6970-10878 GCF_003031625.1 Empidonax traillii | reverse complement strand
CATCCCATCCCATCCCATCCCGGTTCCAGGAGCATCCCTGAGCTGGGACCGATGGGCTTTCCCTCCCCTCCCCCCTTCCCTTGGTTCTGGAATGTTTTCCATGTATCCCTGGCTTTGTTTCCCCCCCAGTTTTCCAGCTCCATCCCCTCCCTCCCTCTTCCCATCCCACCTTTCCTGGGGTTTCCAAATCTCCTTTTCCCAGGTTTTATCCCAATCCCAAAGTGACAATTCTGTGCCACCTCCGGGAGGTGCCGGAGCCCTCCTGGCCCCCAACTCTGAGCTGTTCCCAGCCTAAATATACGGAATTTGGGGTTGATTTTTGGGAATAACAGGTCACTGTCCCTTTGGGAGTGGTGACACCTCCTGCTCATCCCCCGGATGGTGCTTTGGGACCAAAAAATCCACACTTTGCACCCTAAAAAAGGGATTTTTGAGGCTCAAAAGGGAGGTTTTGGTCCCCAAAATGGGACTCTGAGAGCTCAAAACGAGGCTTTGGACTGAAAAAAACGAGCATTTGGGCCCATAAATAAAGATTTGGGCTCAAAATCTGGGGGTTTGGAACATCCAAACCTGACTTGGGACCTTCCAAGTGGTGCTTTTGGGCCTCAAAAAGGGTGTTGAGGACTTAAAAATTGAGGTTTGTACCCTAAAAGTGGGGTTTTCAACCACAGGATCAAAGCTTTGGCCTCCAGAAACGAGGATTTGGGACCTGAAAATGAGGCTTAAGGACCTAAAAATAAGTTTTTTAACTCTAAGAGTGGGGTTTCGACCCCAAAAAAAGAGGGTTTAGACCCTAAATATGAGGGTTCTAATTACAGAAGCAAAGCCTTGGGCTACAAAAATGAGGATTTGGGATCTAAAAATGAGGCTTTGGGATATAAAAATAAAGTTTTTAAGCTTTTAAGCTCTAAAAGTGGGGTTTAGACCCCAAAATGAGGCTTTGGGACATGAAAGAAGGGACTTAGCTCTAATATAGGGATTTAAACCCTAAAAATGAGGGTTTAGACACTAAAAATGGGGGTTGCAACCACAGAATCAAAGCCTTGGACTCCAAAAAAGAGTCTTTGGGATCTAAAATTGAGGGGTTTAGCTCTAGAAATGGGGCTTAAACCCCCCAAATTGAGGCTTTTGGACCTTAAAATATGGGGTTTAACTCTAAAAGTGGGATTTAGACCCCAAAAATGAGGTTTTGGGACATGAAAATAAGGGGTTTAGACTCTAAAAGTTGGGAGTTGACCCTAAAAATGAGGTTTTCAACCATAGAATCAAAGCTTTGGACTCCAAAAATGAGGCTTTGGGACCCCAAAATAAGGTTTTTAGCTCTAAAAGTGGGGTTTAGACCCCAAAAATGAGGGTTAAATCCCAGAAATGAAGGTTTGGCCCCTCCAAGACGGGTCCTGGAGTTTAAAAATGAGGGGCTGGGTGGTAAAAATGGGGCTGTGGAGCTGGAAAACGAGGATTGGGATCATGGAATAATGAAACTGGTCCCGAGGAGGGGACACTCACCTGGCAGCCACAGCACGAGGAGCCCCGTCCCTCTCATCCTGATGGAACCCTGGAGGAGTCTGGGAAGAGAGGGAATACTGAGGGATCAGGGGAGAGGGTGCCAGCAGAGCCCAGAGTGGAGGTTTGGGGCTCCTTTCCCGGGATTTCCCACCCAATTCCTTGGGAAAGGGATTGTTCCAGGGGTTCCCGTGCTGGGAAATGCAGAGTTTGCTGGGGTGGATCTGAAGGGTGTGGAGAGTTGAGGGGGAAAAATTGGGATTTGAGGGAAAATCTTGGCCTGGGTTTTGGTAGCCACGGGCACTCCTGCTTTCCTGGAGTTTTCCAGGCCTGCTTTTCCTGGCAGGAAGATGGGCCAAGGTTGGGAAGAGCTGGGATGGCAGGAATGGGACCGCCCTGCCCCTCATCCCGAGCCAGATCCAGGGGGAAAACTGAGGGGGACAGAGAAATCCTGCCCAAAACCATCCCAGATCCTGCTGGGAATGCGGCTCCAGCCCTGGCACACTGGGGAGGTGGGGCAGTGGGACTGGAGGGACCATCAGCTTCCAGGGATCCCATCCTGGCCATCAGTGGAATGTGGCACATTCCAGGGATCCCATCCTGGCCATCACCAGGCTGGCACATTCCAGAGACCAGGTCTTGCCCCATCCCAATAATTCTGTCCCATAAAACTTTCCTGCCCCTGTGTCCTCACTGCCACCCCAGTCCAGCCCCTTCCAGGTACCAGCAGCCCCAGCTCCTGCCCCAAACCCAGAGCTGTGTCCCAGAAAACCCTCCTGGCCATCGTGTCCTCTCTGGCACCTTCAGGGACTGTGTCCTGCCCCAAACCCAGAGTCATCTCCCAAAAAACCCTGAGGGTCACCACATCCTCCAGATCAACCAAGAGCAGCATCCTCTGGGGATCCCACCCTCACCACCTCCCAAGGACAGCACCTTCTGTCCTCACCACCTGCCCCAGGCCCAGAGGGTGGACCTTTCTGTCCCCACATCCCCAGGGCCACCCGAGGCACCTTCCAGGGGCTGTCACCGTGACCAAAGCACAGCCTCTCGTGGCCACCACGTCCCCCCTGGCACCTCCCCTGGCCCCTGCCCCACCCCAGGCCCCACAGTTCCCTCCATATCCTGCTCAAGGCCCTGGAGATGTTGGGAAGCAGCTCCCAGACCCTTCCCAGCCTCGGGGAACCCCCAGGGTTGGTCCCCAGGGAGCTGGGACGAGGTGACTGCTCAGCCCTGGGGGTGCCAAGGAAGCACCCACGGCCCCCCATCACCACCCCAGGGGGGTCCCTCGGTGGCACTCGGGGCCCTGCGTGTCCCCACTGCTTCCCACGGCCCAGCAAGGCCCAGCTGTGGATTTAGGCAGGTCTGAAGGAGTGCTGGGATAACTGGGATGACTGGGATAATGGGGATGACGGGTGGATGGGTGGGATCAGCACGGCTCTGGAGGCTTTGCCGGGCCCTGGGGCTGCTGGCAGAGCTTGGCTGGGGGACAGTGGCCAGGGGGGACCCAGAGGGGCTGGAGATGCCCATCCTGGCCTTTACTGCTTCTGCAGGTATCCCATGGGATTCCAGCACTGACATCCTGGGGCTCCAAAACCCCCTGATCCAGGGCCTGTATCCCAGCAGGAGAGCTTGGGGCAAAGGCTGCTGGGTGGATGGATGGATGATGGATGGATGAATTTCCACCTCCAAAGTCATCCCACTCCATCCCCCCACCACTCATTCCCAAGGACCTGGTCCCACAGCTTGGCATCGACCTCCCCTTTTCCATCCCAAGTGCCCCCTATCCAGAGCCTGTACCCCAGCAGGAGAGCTTGGGGCAAGGCTGGTGGGTGGATGGATGGATGATGGATGGATGGATGAATAGATGGATAAATTCCCACCTCCAGAGCCATCCCACTCCATCCTCCCACCATTCCCAAGGTCCCAGCCCCAGAGCTCAGGATCGACCTCCCCTTTTCCACCCCAAAATCCGCCTGCAAAGCTTCTCCCGAGCTCCAGCTCCCGGGACTCCCCCCTGGACACGGCGCTCTTGGCCGGGGCTGTCCCGTTTGGCCGCGGGACGGGGACAATCGGTCACGTCCTGCCCCGACGGCGCTTCCAGCGGCTGCTCCCGCCGGAGCCCCCGGAGCGGCCCCGACACTCCGGGACACCCCAAAACCAGCAACGGGGGGACGGGGCCACCTCCGCCCCCCTCCCTCTCCTTCCCCCCATCCTCCTCCTCTTTCCCCGCCATCCCCTTTTCCGGGATGAGACCCGAGATTCCCTCTTTCCCAACGCTCCGTGCAGGGGGCCGGCGGCTCCAACCGCGCCAGATGTTTTTGCAACTCCACATCTGGGAACAATCAAGCCCGGGGAAGGAACAGCAGAGTCCCTTTCATTCTGCTAAACCCCACCTTCCCCCAGCC
>NW_020959008.1:0-1942 GCF_003031625.1 Empidonax traillii | reverse complement strand
ACGTGGCACCCCCCTCACCGTTGGTGTAGAGAGGCTCCCGGAAGGGATATCCCTTGGACATGGCCACGGCCAGGATGAGGTACTGGAAGCCCGTGACGCAGAACAGGACGGTGTTCTCGTAGTTGGGCAGGTTCTGGGGGGCTGTCACCGTGCTGTTGAGGGGGACGTACCTGAGCCACAGGGGGAGACGGGAGAGGGTCAGCTGGGAAGAATTTTCCTGTGTTTTTCCATGTTCTCCATCACTGCCTTGTGAGGGGCAGAGGAGGGGCTGGCACCGAGCTCCTCTCTCTGGTGACATCACCCAGGGAATGGCTGGAGCTGTGCCAGGGAGGGTCAGGTGAGATCTCAGGAAAGGTTTTCCCCCAGAGGGTGGTTGGCACTGAACAGGCTCCCCAGGGCAGTGTCAGAGCTCCAGGAGGGTTTGGACAACGCTCTGAGGGACAGGGTGGGATTGTTGGGGTGCCCGTGCAGGGCCAGGAGCTGGACTGGTGATCCTGGGGGGCCCTTCCAGCTCAGGACATGCTGTGATTCCATGACTGCTGCCAGGCAGCTGGATGTATCCTGGATCCCAAAGCCAGGACAAGCACCTGGACTCCATCACAACCTCTGTGCCATTCCCATCGCTAAACCCACAGGAAGCCACGGCATATCAGGAAAAATTCCTTCCCAGAAAGGGCTCTACAGCACTGGCACAGGCTGTCTAGGAGTCATCACCACTGGGAGTGTTCAAGAAGTGTCTGAATGTGACACCTGGGTTAGTGGTGAACGTGGTGGTGGTGGACACGCACCACGGCTCCTCCACATCCTTCCCATCCCTAAGGAAAGGGAGGTTTAGGTCGGAAATCAGGAAAAACTCCTTCCCAGAAAGGGCTGTGGAGCTCTGGGAGGGGCTGCCCAGGGTGGTGGTGGTGGAGTCCCCACCCCTGGAAGGGTTCCAGGACGGTGTGGATGTGGCACCTGGGGACGCGGTTCCGTGGTGAGCACGGGTGGACTCGACGCCCCTAAAGCCGCGTGTCCAACCTCACCAGCTCCTCCACTGAGCGCCCTGAGCCTCACCAGCTCTGCGAGACGGTGATGAAGTAGCTGAGGACCTGCACGGTGATGAGCAGGGCTGTCTGCAGCAGGAGGCTGCCCAGCACCAGCACGCTGATGAGGGCACCCTGGGGACGCTCCACGCCCAGCTCCTGCGCGGGCCCCGTGCGGCCCATCAGCACGGCCACCGTGGTGGTGATGACCAGGTCGAAGAACAGGAACTGGAAGTCGCTCAGGTTGGTGTTGATCTGGGGAGGAGAAGGGCCTTGAGCAGGGGCAGGTTGAAAGGCAGCAGGGAGGAGGTGATGGGGAAGGGCAGGGGTTTGGGACTCACCGTGTAGAGCAGCAGCACCGACACGAACTGCACCAGGCTGTACAGGGCCATGTACTTGAAGACACCAAAGGAGGTGACCAGGGAGCACCTGCCCTCCCTGCAGGGAGAGATTCACACAGAACACCCTGAGCTGGAAGGGACCCCCAAAGGATCATGGATCCAACCCCTGGCCCTGCCCAGACACCCCAACAATCCCCCCTGTCCCTCACAGTGTTGTCCAAACCCTCTTGGAGCTCTGGCAGCCTTGGGGCTGTGACACTGCCCTGGGGAGCCTGTTCAGTGCCAACCACCCTCTGGGGGAAGAACCTTTCCTGAGATCCCCCCTAATCCTCCCCTGACACAGCCTCCTGTCACACCAGACCAAATTTATGCAGCAGAGATCCAATCTCTGCCCCCACTCCAACAAAAGGTGGCATTTCCGACCTCAACCTGCCACATTCCTCCCAGTGAGGACACATTTAGTCACTGCAGACCCACCCAAAAACCAGCAGCACGAGGAACACGTGAAATGTGAGCCCTGATCTCGGCTGGCACCTCCCAGGGCCATCCTTCCCACCCCAAACCTGCCTGGAATGC
>NW_020959007.1:9256-10884 GCF_003031625.1 Empidonax traillii | reverse complement strand
CCCCTTACGCCTGGCAATGGATTTGTTCAGTGCCAGTATCACAGCCTTGTTCCCCTGGCTGCCAGCCAAGGGCCTTGTGACATCCCAGCCTTTGTGGAAGAGCGCGGGGGCTGAAAATTGTCAACTCGTCCCACAGCAGCACGATGCCCAGCCAGGGCATCTCCTGGCTCCTCAGGCTCTCTGTGCTCCTGCTCTTGCCCGGCACACTCGAGCCTTGCAGTCATCACACAGGTGCCATTGCTGATAACCAGGCTTTTCCTTGGATAGAGCCTTGCCATCAAAGGGAGCAGCGGCTGGAGACAGGGCAAAGAGGGGGATCAGGCTGGTGGGATGGTGCCAGCGGGCTGTGAGCCAGAAGCCTGCAAGGCCTGGGGCCAACAGGGTGTCAGGAGACAAGCGGGAGGCCCTCAGGAGGAGGAAAGCTGGGCAGGCCCCAAGGCTCCTGGGCCTCTCCCTTGCCAACCCTTTGCCCAAGGCCCCGAGGCAGAGGTGGGTGTGCGTCTGTTCTTGCAGTTCTGGCAGGTGCTTCTTGTCAGAGGTCAAGAAGCTTCTGTGGCTTGTAGACAGATAAGATGCTGAATAGCATCTGGAATTCAGGAGGAAACAGTTTGTGACCTGCTGAGCCACTTGGATCCTCCCAAGTCTATGGGACCCGAAGGGATTCAGCCAAGGGCGATGAGGGAGCTGGCGGAAGAGCTCGCCAAGCCACTCTCCCTCATTTACCAACAATCCTGGCTCACTGGGGAGGTCCCAGCTGATTGGAAGTTGGGGAATGACACGCTGATCTACAAAAAGGGCCAGAAGGAGGACCCGGGAAACTCCAGACTTGTCAGCCTGACCTCAGTGCCTGGCAAGGTACAGAGCAGATCATCCTGAGTGCAATCACACAGCACCTACGGGATGGACAAGGGATCAGAGCCAGCCAGCAAAGGTTTAGGAAGGGCAGGTCACGTCTGACCAACCTGATCTCCTTTTACGATCAAGTGACCCGCTTGGTGGATAAGGGGAAGGCTGTAGGTGTGTCTTCCTGGACTTCGGCAAGGCCCTGGACACCGTCTCCCATAGCATAAAAAAAGCTGGCAGTCCACGACTTGGACAGGTGCACTTTTTGCTGGGTTAAGAACTGCCGGCTGGCCTGGTCCAGAGAGTGAGAGTGAACAGGGCTGCATCCACTTGGTGACCGGTCACTAGTGGTGTCCCCGACGGATCAGTGTTGGGCCCAGTTCTGTTTCATATCTTTCTTGATGATTTAGATGAGGGAATTGAGTCCACCATTTCCAAATTTGCAGAGGATACCAAGCTTGGGGGGAAGTGTGGATCAGCTGGAAGGCAGGAGGTCTCTGCAGAGGGACCTTGACAGACTGGAGAGTTTGGCTGATTCCAGCGGGATGAGGTTCAACAAGGCCAAGTGCCCAGTCATGCACTTTGGCCACAACAATCCCCTGCAGCAGGGGACAGAGTGGCTGGAGAGCAGCCAGGCAGAAAGGGACCTGGGAGTTTGGATGGACAGGAAGCTGAACATGAGCCAGCAGCGTGCCCAGGTGGCCAAGAAGGCCAGTGACATCCTTGCCTGGATCAGGGACAGTGTGGCCAACAGGTGCAAGGAAGTGATTACTTCCCCTGGACTC
>NW_020959007.1:4677-6169 GCF_003031625.1 Empidonax traillii | reverse complement strand
AAAACTGAAGGCAGAGGGCCCAGCTCCCTGCAGCTCTCCTGTATGCCAGGGCCGGAGGCTTGTGCAGGACTTGCAGCCAGCAGGGGAAAGAAAGAGCTTTCCTTTTCTCTCTAAAACCTCACGTGCAAGAGCTGAACAGCAGCACAACCTCTGTTCCGCTGAGGTCCTCCCTCAGCCAGCCCAGGCAGCGCTCTAGCACGGCCAGTGCCCAGGGAGAATTGCCCAGCCCAGCCTGTTCTCTCTGACAGTGCTCCTGAGCTGGGAAAATGGGGCTGGCAGGTCCAGGCTGGGTTTGCTTGGGCTTTGCTGGACTGGGCAAGTGCTGGGAGCTGGGAGCATTGGGGCTGCTCCTCCAGCTCCTGCTCTCACCGTGTTCTCCTCCTTTCCTTTCCCACTCCACTGGCAACCCCCACGGAAAATGGGGTTTACAGACATCCCTGTAACACCCATTGGGTTTGTCCCTGTCGTCCGGAATCTGCCCTGTGCCAACCCCTGGGGTCATCTGCACCACTTCTGGTGGGGAATTGCCTGCGCTTGGCTTGGCTTGGCAGGGGAACACATCCACAGCTCCTCTTCTCCTGGAGGACAGAGAGCTGCTCCAGGGGGACATATCACCTGACCCTTGTCCTTGGATGAGGCAGAAACATCCCCTTTGTCTTCCCCTTCTCGGGGCGTGGGGCGACAATCGCCCTTGTCACGGAGCAGCTGCAGGCTCTGCCCCTCCGGTGATCCAACAGCGGCCCCTGCTGACCGGGATTGGAATTGCGCCAAAAAGCCAGGAATGCCACTCAGTCTCCTCTTTTGAGGCGGAGTTTTGGTACAGGATTATTTGGTCATTGTTGTGTCCTTTCGTTGTTCTACCAATACACATACATCCTTTAATAAAGGGCTGTTATTTTTGCTCTCTCAATACTTTTCACTTGGAGCCTCTTAAGTTTGGATATACAAGTGCTTAAAGGAAGGAGTTTGGTCTTCCTCATAACTTCTCCTCCTTAGGAAAACATTTGTGTTTCATTAAACTGAGAGAGATACAAATTCATGCTTTGTTTACAGCCCAGAGAGATCCTGCAGGCTCTTTCCATTTGCCTCTGCTCCTCTCCGAGAACTTGTGTGGACACCTTCCCTGCCTGCACCAGGTGATTTCACAAAAGTGGGAGGGAGGGTATTTTATGGAGAAGGACCTTGGGGGTGTTTTGAGGCCTCTCTAAGCAAATGTTTCCTTCAGGAGAGCTAAAGCCAGGACAGGGGGAGGAAGAGCAGAAACGCAGCTCCTCCAGCAATGGCAGCGCCTCCAGGAATTCCTAACACACGCCTACAAATCCTCCCGGAGGGGTGAGGCAGACATGAAGGTTCAACGTGAATACCCTGTTTGGCATAACTTAGGTGATGGTTCCATCTCCTCTCCCTTCCCCAGAAGCTGGAGATGCTGCTGTCTGGGAGCACGAGGCCTCTGTGTAGGGGTTCAGCACCGCTGGTTTGGTGCAAGTCCAAG
>NW_020959007.1:0-1559 GCF_003031625.1 Empidonax traillii | reverse complement strand
AGTCCGTCTAGCAGAGATGAACGTGCAGCGCCTTGTCATATGTGCCATGTGGAAAGGTTTCGAAGCAGAACGAGACCGTCAATGCTTAGAAGTTTGCAGTTCAACAGAGTAGACCCCAAAAACTTTCTGTCTTGGCACACTTCCTCGTAGTGCCTTGTTTTCAGGTTCTTGTGCGTTGAAGCCCTTTCAACCAAGCAGATTCCTGGGTGTCCGCTTCAGCACATGCAGTTGACAGGAGCCAGACAAAGAGACGTTGTTGCCTTTCCCTTCCTCCTTGCAGCCGAGGAGAACGAGCAGCTTTCTGTGAAAGGGTTTACAGTTGAAGGGATGCAAGGGGAAAAGGACTCCCACTCAAAAAGGGGTGCCTTGAACTGTGCAGTTGGAAAGAGTGCGTCACTGAAAGTTTTCTGTCTTGACACACTTCCTTTTTCTAGCTGTAGTCTAAAGAAGCAGAGTGTGGATCCCGGTTGTGTGGTGGAGAGTTTTGCTGGTACGTGGAGGGAAGAAGTGCAGCGCTTCAGGGTACAAGCAGTTGAGTACAAGGTACCGTTGGAGAAACGTCTCAAGAGAGAAAGCTTGTCAGGACCTATCCTCTCTAATTGCAATTTTCTAAGCATTGACAGTCCCTTTCTGCTCCGAAGCCCTTACCACTGAACACATCTGAAGTGACACGGTATGTTCTTTTTGGCTAGATGTACTCTGAAGCGCTTTCAGGCTGGCAGAGTCCAGAGACTTCTTTCTGCTGCTGCCACACAGGGAAGTGAGGCAGGGCAAAAGACTGCCGCCTTCGCCCTGCTCCTTGCCGGCGTTCTGCTAGGCACTGAACACAAGAGCTTGGCGGTTTCCTTCTCGCACGGGCAGAGAGCAAGGCGATTTCTTTCTCAAATAGACAGAGTCCCTTCTTCTCTTTAGCTTCCAGAGATCTGACTTGATACTCTTAGAGAGCCTGGCAGATGAGCCCATGCCAAATATCCTAAAAAGAAAACTCACAGCTAGTTATCCTCTCTCTTAAAACCACAAAGCACCACACCAAGCACTGCACTTCTTCCCTCCACGTACCGGCAAAACTCTCCACCACACAACCGGGATCCACACTCTGCTTCTTTAGACTACAGCTAGAAAAAGGAAGTGTGTCAAGACAGAAAACTTTCAGTGACGCACTCTTTCCAACTGCACAGTTCAAGGCACCCCTTTTTGAGTGGGAGTCCTTTTCCCCTTGCATCCCTTCAACTGTAAACCCTTTCACAGAAAACTGCTCGTTCTCCTCGGCTGCGAGGAGGAAGGGAAAGGCAACAACGTCTCTTTGTCTGGCTCCTGTCAACTGCATGTGCTGAAGCGGACACCCAGGAATCTGCTTGGTTGAAAGGGCTTCAACGCACAAGAACCTGAAAACAAGGCACTACGAGGAAGTGTGCCAAGACAGAAAGTTTTTGGGGTCTACTCTGTTGAACTGCAAACTTCTAAGCATTGACGGTCTCGTTCTGCTTCGAAACCTTTCCACATGGCACATATGACAAGGCGCTGCACGTTCATCTCTGCTAGACGGACTCTGAAGCGCT
>NW_020959006.1:10846-13263 GCF_003031625.1 Empidonax traillii | reverse complement strand
ACTAAGCTTCAGGCATCTCCTGAGCTCAGTTGCTGCATGACACAGCTCCTGATGTACATCCCAGAGCACCACCTGCTAAGTGACAGGCAAGTTTAGGCTGTTAGGGATAACTAATAGAACCCAAGCCGAATGCTTGAAGAAACAACAGCTCATTTTTAACCTAACTTACAAGTGGTGATTCTTTCCCCAGGGAGCATAGTGCCCATGAAACAAGAGCTTTGCAAAAAACATTTATTAAAACTTGCGGGTCAAACACTATCATAAATTCAAGGCATGTATCAACTCTGAAAACCCTTGCTCCATAACTTACTCTGGAATATCAGGAGCAGTTATCTCTTTGCTATTCCTGCCATCTCTCAGTAAAAAGGCAGCTCAGTACCTGGAGATGCCACAAGCTCCGAAGGGTGGTAATTGATTGACTGATTGACTGA
The DNA here is from genome assembly GCF_003031625.1 of Empidonax traillii. NCBI lineage: Eukaryota > Metazoa > Chordata > Aves > Passeriformes > Tyrannidae > Empidonax > Empidonax traillii. The sequence continues at coordinate 12,832 of NW_020959006.1, read as the reverse complement.
AAGAGATTGATTCTGCAAAGCTGCCAGATTGTTCCCCTTTCACTGGATCTGAAGGGGCTTGGACACAGTGTTTGGGGAGACTGGAGTTTTCTGAGGCATCGCTTACTGAAGTAATTTCAGTGGTTTGAAAAAGGAAGACCTCAAAGTCTCAACTAAACACGTCAGTAAGGCCCCATCCCTGAGGTGCTCTTTGCCCAGGCCTGGAGCGAGCAGCATTTTCATTTGCATTTGCTCTTACCTGCCATTGTCCGGGAGCTCTGGGGAGCTTCTCTCCTGAGAATCTGGTACGGCCTGAGAGCTCAAATGAGAGATTTTCTGGTGAGAAACACCAGGAACAGTTGCGAGGAGAACCGCTGTTCCAATGGGAAATGTACCCGTGTGTGTGTTTGCACACACACTCCCCAAAGGCTGGCACTAAGCACGACCCACCAGGAGGGCCGGGCCGTCAGCGTTCCTTGGGAGCGGGAAGGGTGCCGCCGGCTTTCGGCCCTGGCTCTGGAGCGAGAATTCGCCTCCGGCCGCCGGCCCGGCTCTGGACGGCCGCGGCACGGCCCCCTCGGCCCGGGACTGCGCCGGGGCCATCGCGCCGCTCCCGCTCTCGTGCCGCCCTCTGGAAAGCATTTTGGGAGCGGAACCCTGATCCCCGGCCCCAGAGCAAGCCGGGGTGCCCTCACCTGCTCCTCGGGGCCCAGCGCATACCTGCAGTGGGGCTGGGAGCAGCTCTTCCTGGCGGCCCCGCTGCCCCGGCCCTGGGGCAACGCCAGCGCGGGGCGGGATCGGGATCGGCGCCGCCCGCGGCAGCGGCTCCGCTCGAGTCCGCGCACGGCGGAGTGCGCGTCTCCGCTGCTGTTACCGCAAGTGACACTCACATCATCTGTGGTTTTTTTTTTTTTTTTTTCTTTTTTGTGTGTGTGTGTGTGGTTTTTTTTGGTGGTTTTTTGTTTGTTTGTTTGTTTGTTTGTTTTGGGGGGGGGTTTCTCTGGTCTTCTCCAAACATAGAACTCGATCTTCATTTCTCACTGTGGTGGTCAGCGACGTAGCATGTGAATTCCTAAACTACCCACGTACCCGTACCTGCTCTTCTAGCGGCAGGGCATAGTCTGATTTTGTGCCTTCTGCTGGCCACGTGCATCTGCCAGGGGCAGGGGGCTCCTGCCTGCCAGCTTCCTGAAAGGTGTCTCTTTGGAAAGGCAGATGGGACACAGTAGGATGCGGGCAGCTGTGGTTTTGGAGAGGTAGAATAGCCTTGGTGATCACTTTCAAGATGAAGTTTTCTCTCTGAATATCGAGACCATTTTCTGCAACTTGTTGGACAAACTTAACAAATAGTTTTTTTACAAGATGTCAAAAAAAAAAAAAAAAAAAAAAAAGGTTGGCAGTGGAACTGGTGTGTGACGATCCCCCTTTCCCACTGATTCTTGATCAGCTGGTATCGAGACAGGAGTTTAATGCTCCGACAGCTCCAGATGCAAGGGCTGATCACACCTACTGTAATGCAGAGATTTAGGATGGAATCCCAGATTGCCAAACTAAACTCATTCCAGTTTGTATATAGACATTTTGTGTCTATCCACACTGTGAGGTATTATAAGGACAGTGTTACGGAACCTGCAGTCCAGAGACTTTGGAACATTTTTCAGCTAAATAAAGCAAATGCAAATATGTATGTGGTATCTCTGGTGGGCCAATTGTGCAGTTTTGGTCTTCTGCAATCCCAAACATTACAGAAATCTTTTGATAACATTTAAATTCTGAGGGGTTTTTTCTTGCTTTGGTTTAGTTTAGTTTTTCTGCTTTTGAGCTTTGCATTGTGTATGGGCTGAAGACAGGGTGAAAGATGGCTAAATTTTTAAAAATTTTGTGGTTAAAGAGCTTGCATTCTCATTGAGTGGTGTTTTGCCAAGAAGCACTATGAAAAAAAAAAAAAAAACCAAAACAGAAATTGGCATTTATTTGTTGGTGTTTAGAAGTCATATGTTTGACATG
>NW_020959006.1:7365-10344 GCF_003031625.1 Empidonax traillii | reverse complement strand
ATTGTGTATGGGCTGAAGACAGGGTGAAAGATGGCTAAATTTTTAAAAATTTTGTGGTTAAAGAGCTTGCATTCTCATTGAGTGGTGTTTTGCCAAGAAGCACTATGAAAAAAAAAAAAAAAACCAAAACAGAAATTGGCATTTATTTGTTGGTGTTTAGAAGTCATATGTTTGACATGTAGTTGGGTTTTTTTGCCAGGAAGATAAACACTGCTGCGTGTGAAATTTTCAGATTTCATTGAACCACTGGAAAAATGGTAGGGCCTGATAAATAAAAAGCACCAAAACACCACAGTGCTAGACCAAGGCTACCTGGAATGGTTACTTCTCTGCTTAATCTTAAGTAAAATCCAACCATAGTAAGCTTGTCTCATAATGGGAAGGTGACTTTGCATGTATTTTCCTGGTATGAACTTTAAAGGCTGTGTTGTAAGCTTTGCCAGCAGAGGTTTAATTTTTTCTGCTTTTTCCTCTCCGTCTGTAATTTGCTCCAGGTACCCCTTTAGAGGCTTATCCCTCTCCATGTCTCAGATGAATCCCAAATTCTGTAAGGATTGAGCATAACCATGCTCTGGCAGTCCCTGTCTGGCCCAGCAGGGATGAGTGTTCTCTCAGAGAGAGATTCCCATGACTCAATGCTGAAACATTAATTCTGGGCTCCACATCCGATTTTTATTTTTTCACAATTTCAATTTTCAATTTTCACAATTGCCACAAATTTTCACTGCAGTTAAGTTCAGAAGACAACCACTTGAGGTCTCCCCTGCATGCTGAGCTGTGGCCTAGAAACAGGTGACAGAAATACAGGGGTGTACATGTAGAGTGTACTGGGAGGATTTTGTTTCCTCTTGGCTTCTTTTTAAGTTTCAGTAAAGAACAGTCTTTGTTCTGCATATCTCACTAGGGTACAATAGCATTTTCAGGTGTGGCAATCTCCTGTGTGGACAAGCTGGTTAGGTCTTGGTTTATTCTGTTGAATATTAACAAAATGCTTTCTCAGTTCATCAGCATCAATTCAGAAACAGCTATGGGATATTTTGGCTGCACAGTTCTAGGGAAGAAACTGGTCTTCTGTATCCTTCCTGCGTTTTCCAAACAGATCAGAATTCCGATGCATTCAAGCTGCTTTAACTGAGCAGTTTAATACTCTTAGAATGATGAGACAATTATCCAGCACTAAGTTGAGTGCAACCTCAGCTTAAATTCTTTACATCTCTTCTGTGTAACATAGACTCTTTAGGCTTTAGAATATCTAATAACATAGAAGGAGTTTTCTTTAAAAAAAGAAAGAAAGAAAAAATAAGTAGTACTTTCATTATGCATGGTGTTTGTTATTGGCTGTTCCTCCCTTCAGTACAACCTTTTGATAACTAGTCTATTACAACGTACATTTCTCTGCAAGCAGGCAGCTCACCTCAGTGACATTGTTCCAGGAATCAAATATTAAAACCGCAGAATGACTACCTATACCTGCCTTTAAATGTTAGGCTTTTTTGTAGACCTGCAAGAAATCAGTTTGGATTTCTCTAGGCTATGAGGCTTCTTGGTAACACAGTTAAGATGAGGATCTGTTTGTTTCCCCGTGGTTTTCTGAAGTTGCGCATGTTTGACCTGCCGTTTCAGAACATCAAATAAAAGAAATTCAGTTATGATTTCTGAAACAAATTGTCAGAGAAGAAGACCAGAGCATTCCCTAGACATCTGTGGGGAAGAAGCACCACTGACAACAAAAAACAAATCCCCAGACTAAATGGGAGAGGAAAGCATGTTACCCTTACATCCTTCTCCCCAGCCTGAAACACAGGTACAAGTTACTCACCTAGTTCTAGTTTTAATCTGGTGAAATCAATGCTATTTTGGCAGGATGACATTTGACTTACAGCAAAATGTGATTTAGCAGGACAAGAATTCTTAATTCAAAATGCCTGTAGCATTTCCAGTACTACTAAGAAAGTAATACTGCCACTTAGTTTCTCTCTCCTTATTAACCACAGATCACTCACTGTTGGTCCCCGATGTGTTAAAATTCTCGTTTGAGTTTTAGAAATCAGAATTATTATTTGGAAATCAGACCACACATGCGCCCCAGCGCAGTGTGCTGCCTAGCAGGGACTAAAGGCATGTCAGGGCAAGGACAGTAACTCCTGGCACAGCACCCACTGTCACTGCACACTTGACTGGCTTCTAAAGAATTGCAGGAGCAGCACCCTTGTGTAACCTAAAGACAGCGTGTGTCTCACATACCCTGAAGCAAACCCCTACAACAGCTCTGGGCAGCACTGCTTCCCAGGGAATGTCCCTGTTGGAGGTGGCCCTTCACTTCATACCAGACCAAACAGGAACACGTGACTCTTTCCCTGCGGTAGTGCTTCCCAGTCTGGTGTATCAGCTTACACTGTCCCTGCATGTTTATTGTCCAAATAGCCCTTAAAGAACTGTGAGGCTAGGCTGTGACAGGACTGGCACAAAGAAGGGATGGCAGATGCATATGCTATAGGCAGAGACCTAAGTGTCATTTGGCAGCGACTCAGGAGACCATTTCTTATTTGGGCCACATTCTTTTAATTTCAGAGTGCAAAGCCAGCTGTTGGGTGAGCTGGTCAAAGCAAGAAATTGGGTAGCTAAGTGAGAAACCCACCCCTTGCCATATGCACCAACAGGGTTAACAGCTCTCCAAAAGAATCCTGCTACAGTTCAAGGTAAAAATCGTGGATGTTAAGAGCCAGACAGTCCTTTTGTCCCACTAGATCCTGACCCATCGACAGGCAGTGCTCCTGCAGGTTTTCAGGTATCCTGCCTTACCAGCTGCCAGTGCTGGAGATCTCCAAGGAAGCCCATTGACTCTGATGGTGGAGGGGAGGCAAATGCCCTCCAGACCCAAACACCAACCCTGACTGGTGTGAAGGGGCAGGAAGCACACAGCATTCCTTTTTGTCTCCACTGAGGGCAACCAAAACAGAGAGGTCCCTTTGGTTTTAG
>NW_020959006.1:2380-6820 GCF_003031625.1 Empidonax traillii | reverse complement strand
AAGGGGCAGGAAGCACACAGCATTCCTTTTTGTCTCCACTGAGGGCAACCAAAACAGAGAGGTCCCTTTGGTTTTAGGAAGCTACTGAGTTTACAAATGGGAGGTGCAGTCTACAAAGGAAGGCGACTCATGCACATACCATTATACAGTATTTGTTTTTTCCCTTTTCTGGTATCTCTTGTAGCTTTAACATTGCTTTGTGAATACGTGGAAAAGCCTAAGGTTGCCCACAAGGCTTTCCAGCTGTCAAAGTCACTGTGCAACTCTACATCCTTTTGCACTGCTCATGATCTGGCTTCATAGCCCAAAGGCACAAGGTAGAGCCCTCATGGCCACTCCTGCTCTTTGAAACAACAAGTGTGAGTATGGGCAGCGTATTCCCTGGACAATAAAAAGAGTGGCAGGTGGTACAAACAGTGTTAAAATTACCTTGGTCATGTACTTTATTGTTTTACAATCAGCAATGGGGTTATTATCTCCCGTTAAATACCACTTGTGTGATCAATCACAGTTAGGCTGGATAATAGCACAGTTTATGTGAGCAAGAAGGGCTTCACAAAGAGTTTTGCACCCATCCTTAATGAGAATCCCTCAGAAACCAATGAAGATAAATGCTGTATTTTCAGTTAAGCTGCTAGCTGCTCTATTCCAGATTGTTAAAATACATTTGAATTAGGAGATTAGCATTCAGGTATTTAGATAGAGCATCCAAAAGAATGGAGAAAAATGATCTTCTTTCTGTAGTCGTGTACCTGAGCACTACTTGAAATACCACTCAGGAGTGCAGTTTATGGGTTCTTCCTTCCAAAGAGTCTTCAGACGCTGGGTCCAGGCAGTCAGCATCTCCTTCCTCTTCTCCTCAGAGGCATGCTTTGGAGCATAACAGATGTGAGGTTCAAGGACTTTGACACCACAGAAGTGCATGATTCCATGCTGGATGCAAAACAAAGAAGGAAATGCTTCAGGAAATAGTTACTCTTTCAACTGAAGAATATGCATGATTCAAATCTGAACCTGTTTCTCTGACCCAGGATCAGGCAGGTTCTCTAAATCTGTGCATTTATCAGAGAAGGGAAATAAATTGCTTTTACACCAGTAGAACTCTCCTCTTTGGCTGCTGTACTCTGTTAACTTTGCAAGGATCAGAGATGGCCTAAAGTTCATTGTCCTGTTCGAACTTCCTCAGATTGTTCCTGTACTGCAGTGCCTTTCACATCTACTTCCAAATTGGGTTTGGGGATTTTTTTTTTTCAACCTTTCCCCTCTGAAAGAAGACTAGTGCCTGTGGAATCAACTCCACTTGCCATTTTCCCTCTGTGTATTTCTGAATTCAGTGTCGTGCTTCACGTTTTTGTCTCCTTTATTTGCGAGCCCTGGAGCTGGACAGCTCCTCAGGGGCAGGTATCTGGTAATTGCAGTGGGCAGGAGATCATGTGTGATTCCCTTCCTGCCCTGCATCCTACATTGGGTAACCATGGGGAAACATCCCACACCCTAGAGATAAAGGAAATCCTGTAATACCAGAGAAACTGAGAAGGCTGACAGCATAAGCTGCCTCCAAATTGTAATCTGGAGGAAGGGGCACAAAACAACTTTAAACCTCTCTGGACTTTCACGGTAGTCTGAGGATTTTAGAGCCCAGTTTATAACCTGCAGATCCTTGGAACAGGCAACTTATTACTTTCTTATTATTCTTCCTATAAAATAAACATTAAAACAACTGTTAAAAATAACTGGCATAGTAAAAATGAAAGCAAACAGTAACCACATATATTCATACATTATACCTGCATGGGCCACAGGAGATAGCGAACATCACCTCTGCTTGCAAACTTCTCTTTGGTTCCTCCAGTGGTGAAAGAAAACAGGGATAATTTGTCCTAGAATTAAGAAAGTGATGCTTGAGTTAGACACGTTTAAAGAAGAGTGGCTGAACAGTTCAAGAGATATTCAGGGGAACCTGAAGAGCATAAATTTCTAGAAGGGGGAGTGTCATATTCTTTCCCAGACCTTACAAGAATTGGTGGTTCTGATGTAAAGATTGGTGATATACAACTAGACAGTTGACTGTGTGTCCAGACTTTTGAAAGAGACAGGTTAAAAAGAAAAGGACACGTGTCTGACACCCTTGTGTGATGGAGGGCAGATCATTTTCTCCCTCCTGCATTATTTGGAAAACTGTGGCTGGAAAGCCCTCTGTTACTGGGAATATTTTTATTCCTGTTCTTTCTGACTGCAAAAATTGAATGCTAAAGTCCCCCGTCAAACTTTGGCTTGCTTGTCACTTGCCAATCAATAAATACAGACCAAATTATTTCCCAGGCATCCTAAACCACCGTGTTTCTTTGCTTCTCTAACTATGGCATTAGCCATAGGCTTGTGCTCAGATTCTCTTATCTCAGTTTTCTCTTCTGTAATTGAAATAACAATTTTCCAGTGCAGTATCCCACGTGCCTTGAGCCTGCACTTCGTATGCAGCTGTGATCACTGGGGATTATACCCATTTTGTCAGTGAGCCAGCCATTTCTGAAATTTAAAGAAACTGAAATGTTTGGAATTGTTGAGAAGATCGGAACTAGCAGAGATTACCATGCAGCAAACATAAATGTGAAACTAATATTGATTGTTTCTGGATGCTGCAGCTGTTACTAAATAAGATCCATCAGACACTGGATTCCAGAATTTTCCATGCTGTGAAGAACTAAAAATTTATGAAACACCATTGAGAGAGACTGGTCTTACCTAATTTAGAAGTTACAGAGAAAAAAGGTTCAAACTAGATAATTGTGACAGAGGCTCATACACTGAGTATTTCAGATTTCTGATAAAGTTTTACAGTTCTATTTTAACCTTTAAGACATCTAATCTCAGAACAGGACTTTGACCTATTCTAGTATGTTAGTCATGACAGATATGTGCAGTCCTGTGGTGGTGGGAATAATGACAGACTTTAGTTATAGGAAAGGGATCAATTTAAACTGTTTGCAAGCTGTATATTACACTCTGATAGTCCTGCCAAATGATAAATCCCATACAGTAGGCCAAGTAAAGGTCTGTAGGAGATGGTTTAAACCTTAAGGAACCACTACATTCTCCTTATTGTACTACCCTCCAGACAGTCTGAACAAGCCAGAAAGTTACTCAACATGTAAAAAAAGCATTTATTTCAAGACAGCATAGAGTGAGAGCTTTAAACAACTACAAAGCAAAAGAAAGACCAATGCCCAGAAGAACACTGTGCAAACCTTGAGCTTAATAATCTCAAAAACATACCTGGAGCAAACCACCATCATAAGACTTTGACAAATCATAAGCAAAGCCTTGGACCAACACTCTGTCCATCCAGCCCTTCAGGATCGCAGGCATGCTGAACCAAAACAAGGGAAACTAGGCAAAGAGTAAATGACCTGGTTAGCACAGAGAATCTGGACCACCCTTAGGCCTGGTTCACAGGCCAAATCCTATTCTCCGAGTCTGCTCAGATCTCGTACCTGCCTTCTTCCAGCTCTCTGCCAGGAGAGGCAGTAACTATGCTTGGCAGCAGGACCTGAAGTGCTTTCTGATTGTAGTAGTCTCAGGGCCATACCTGAGCACCTACACTAACATTAGGGTATATGTGAGGGCTTCCACCCAGATTAGAGTGGGAATATGATGAATCAGGAAGGTACCCTTTAATTCAAACTTAAGACTGTACAGAATCACTGTACAGAATCCTATGTGTGAAATGCAAAAGCAACAGATGATCTAATGCCTTATTAGCAGGACTGACATTAGATGATCAGTTCTGATCTGACAGTGTGCTGACAAATGCTGGGGGATCTGAAGATAGACTTACTTTCACACCCTGCTGATATCATGACCCCAAATCCCTTTATTGAGAAGGAAACTACTTCTTTAACACTTGGACTCTTAGTGTATAGAGCTTCCAGTTAGCCTATGGGACTCATCCCAAAGTTATCATGTCTTAATTGCTTTATCTTGAATGCTTTATGGGCTGTTTTTCTAGGAAGCATCACTAGCACTAAACCTTTGTACAGACTGCAGCACAGAAGAAAACCTGTAAAAACATCACCACATTGGGCTTATTTTGAGATGGAAACAAAGTGGAAACCAGACAATCACCACTGTCTCTACCAGTGGTGAGTTTAGTCTGCAGCAAATTTTGAATGATTTTATGGTGTCTTTCAGAGGCTTTTTTTAAATAAACAAGAGATATAGTGAACAACACAACTGAAGTCTATTTAAAATAATGACCTGAAAAATCAGCAAGTCTGCTTCCTGCACCTTCTTTTGCTCTTCAACCAGATCTTTGGACAAACCTCCCCTCTTGTAAGCTTCCCAGGTCTCCACACCATAATTGAAAGCTTCCGAGTTATGCAAGCGACCTGTGGGTAGAAGTGAAGTCATTCCTTGCCCTGTGTCCAGCACCAAGCCAGATAA
>NW_020959006.1:0-1008 GCF_003031625.1 Empidonax traillii | reverse complement strand
TGATGTGCATAGACTATCAGCACTTTTTTCCCTGGAGGCAGAAAGAAAACCAGAAGACAATTTGGAATATGGGAGGCAGATGCAGGACAATTTGTGGAGCTGGGGCTTGGTCCTTCCTTTTTCTATAGTGTGTTTTCCCAGTGGCACAAAACTAGTGGAAACAGAGTGACAGTGGCAGGATTTGACTCCTGCTCAGCAGCAGTGAGTGACTCCTGAGGCATTAATCGCTGAATGCCCCCAGCCCAGCAATTCTGTGCAACACTGGGCTTTCCTAGGTGGAAGTCAGTGGACACTGGATGTGTTCCACTGCCTTATATAAATAGTACCTAGTCCCTCCTCGAGTTGATGTTTCTGTTGCTCTGATTCCACCATCCCCAAAAAGCAGTGCCAGCCTGGATTCCCTCCAAGTGCTGTGGCAGCAACTTCGGAAAGCTCAGAGCAACTTCCTACTGCAGTGTGGGATCCTCTCATCTTCCAGTTCAGTGCTGCGCAAGTGACACCATCAGGGTAGATGTTTAAGATGCCACTGCCCCATTTCAGCATCACAACAGTGACTTCAATAGAAAGAAATAGGATTTTTTTTTTTGAGAGATTAGGCTGTCTAGTGTATCTCAAACTGCTGTTAAAGTGGATTCAAGATAAGCTGAGTGGCCAGGCAGATATGCTGGGATGGAGTTTTTCAAAGGGATGTAACAAGACATATCGGGATTACTTGTTCAAAATTTATTGAATATGGGCTATTGAACTTAAATAATTAAAATAATATTTCATCAGTGAAAACAAGTGCGTATGGGGTAGTAGTTGTTATGTTATACATAACCCCTGCAGTGGGGGAAATTCCCAAGGACTGTTGAAAAGGACTGGATCTACAAGACATGCAGCTCTTGGTTCCTGACTGCCAACACTAAGCTTCAGGCATCTCCTGAGCTCAGTTGCTGCATGACACAGCTCCTGATGTACATCCCAGAGCACCACCTGCTAAGTGACAGGCAAGTTTAGGCTGTTAGG
>NW_020959005.1:5583-10895 GCF_003031625.1 Empidonax traillii | reverse complement strand
CTGACCCCTCTGGCCTGCAGGCAGGGGGACCCCACCCACGGGCGAGTTGCACATCTGGGTGAAGGACGCTCAGAGCCTCATCCCGCTGCAGAGCGGCACCGTGGACGCCTTTGTGCAGTGGTAGGAGCGGGGCTGGCGCCTCGGGGGGCACCCAGAGGAGCTGGTGGCAGTGTCCCCTCACCCCCTGTGCCCCCCCCCCAGCTACGTGCTGCCGGATGACAGCAAGGCCAGCCGGCAGAAGACGCGGGTGGTGAAGCGGAGCCTGAACCCCCTCTTCAACCACACCATGGTCTACGACGGCTTCCAGGCCAAGGACTTGGCCGAGGCGTGCGCAGAGTTCACCCTCTGGCACCAGGAAGCCTTTTCCAAGCGCCTGCTGGGCGGCATCCGGCTCAGCCTGGGCACTGGTGAGGCCGGGGGGGGGGAGCCCCAGCTCCTCAGGGTGCCCTCCTGTGCCGTGGCTCGGGGGGTGACCGTGGTGGTCTCTCTGCAGGGAGCAGCTACGGGCTGCCTGTGGGCTGGATGGACTCGACGGTGGAGGAGCAGGGGGTGTGGAAGCGGCTGCTCCAGCAGCCCCAGCAGTGGGTGGAAGCTCTGCTGCCCCTGCGGACCAACCTGGCCCCCCGGGTGTAGCCCCCTGGCCCCACGAGGACCGCCTGGTGCCAGCGGGACTGTGGGACCTGGGGGGGATGGAGACCTGGAGCATCACTGTGCGGGGCTGGGGGTCTGTGCCCTCCCCTTCCAGCAGCAATGAAGTGGCACCAGAGGGCACATCTGGTGGCTGTTTATCGCTCTGGGCACCGTACCCTGACTGCTCCCTCCACTCCGGGGCTGGAGCTGCTGCACCCCACTGCTGCCAGCTGGGGCTGTCCCCTCTGCCGCTGTCCTGCAGCCCCGGGGCTCCAGTGGCCTTGTCACTCCCACACCAGGATGGCCCATTTCCTACTGGGAGACCCCACACTGGTTCCTCTCCCCTGCTCACTGGGAGGACTGGAATCATCTGGGCCCACCCACCAACACCACCCTGTGGGCAGGACACAGCCACATCCCCAGAGATTTGTGTTGCAGCCAAAATCTCCTGGGACAGCGCCCATTCCTGGGGCCCTGGCAGTGACAGGTGATGGGTGACAATGACACGGACAGCGGGAATTACAGGAAAATCCTTTATTAGTCTCTGTCCCACCCTGTGCCGTCTCAGGCTTTGCCCCAGAGTGGGTCTGGGGGCTCGGCCAGCAAAGGGCCCCCCTGCTGCCACCCATGGCCACGTGTCCTGTGACCCCTGGGGTGCCCCAGGTACCCTGGGTGCTTGGCAAGCACAGGGTGGGGGATCCCAAGGTGGGATTCAGGGCTGGATGGGCTCCCCCTGCCCACCTGCATCCCCCAGGGAGCAGCCAGAGGGTGCAAACCCCTGGAGCATCCCCAGGCACCGGCGCTGGGCACAGGGACAGGGTCAGGCCTGGGGGACGTGTCCCGCCCTGGTGTCCCCAGCTTTGCATAGTCGTGGTGTAGGGGGGCCCTGTGGCCTTGGGGGGTGACACCAGCAGCCTCTTCACCCCGGGGGGGGACAAGGACAGGGTCCCCCAACCAGCCTGGGGCATGTGGTGGCCTCAGATCCTGGTGCATTGAACAAAGAGCCGTGGCAGGAAGGGGCCTGGAGGGTTTTACCCTGGGGGGGTCCCCCCCGGGGAGTGGGGTGCAGGAGGGGAGTCCCACTGCCCACCCTGCTGCACCCATGCCATGGGGAAGGGTTGGACTGTCCTGGGAACCCCTGTAGGGCAGGGATGGGGGGTACCCCCTGCACCCCCACCCCGGCTACACCCCCCCCCACCCCGGGACACGACACAGACACCACCTCGCAGAGTTTAATGGGGGGCAGCCCGAGCTACAAGTGTCACCCCACAGCACACGACACGCACCCCCCTCCCCAAAACAACACACAGAAAGGAGGTGGGGGGAGAGGGACCCCCCCCAAGCACCCCCCAGAGCAACACAGAAGCACAGCAAAAGCACACAGCGAGGCCCTGGCTCCGCTCCTCCGGTGGGCACGGGGGGCTGGGGTGGGCAGGGGGGGGGGGGGTGTCAGGACAAGGGGGTGGGTGCTCCAGCCAAAACGCTGGAAACGAGGAGGGAAACGAGAGACCACCAGGAGAAGAGGGGACCCCCCCCCCCCACCCTAGTGAGCCCCAGAGTTTTGGAGAGGCAACGGGGCAGGGGCTGCCGAGGGTGGGGAGGGGGCTGCTGGGTGCTAACTGGGGCCAAACTGGGAGCCATGCAGCTCCTGTCCTGTGCAGGGCTGCACCCTGCCGTGATGGGACTGGGGGTGCTGGAGGCACCTTGCCCTGGTGGCAGAAGGGGCTGTACATCAGCTGCACCCCCCAAGGGGCTCTGTGCCTGCAAAGGGGGCGAGGGTGGACACCCCCTTCCCTTCCACCGCTAACAACTCACAGGAAAACAGCAAACCAGGTGGGAAACACCCGACATGCAAACCAGGGGAGAGGGTCCACGCCACCCTCCTCTCCCCGGGGAGGTGTGAGGGAAGGGCGAAGCTCCGGGGTTGCAGGGAGGGCACCCCCTCCCCACTGCCACCAGCACCCAGAACCTACTGGTTGTCCTCTCTGGCAGCGTGGAAGGAAAGAGAGATGGGGCACAGCCCCCCATGTTAGACACGATGAACCCCTTGAACATGGGAAGAGAGCAGGGACCCCCAACTGGCTCAGCCTCAGAGGGACAGATTTGGGGACCCCCCCACGCCCCACAGGGTTTAGAGCCAGGATCCAGTCAGACAGTGACACACAGAGGAGGTGGCAGGACAGCCAGACACCAGTGAGGGGACAGGTGGGGGGGGACAGTGAATCCTCCCCCCACCGGGTGAGGACAAAGAACCACAGGAGACAACACAGTGATGACACAGGACACGCACCGGGGTGACCCCGGGTTTGGCTTCAAGGGTGGGCTTGGCCTGGGTCCCCCCCGCTCCACCCCGGGTCCCAGGGAGGGTGTGGGAGCCTTACAGCGTTTGGTAGGTGCTGTCCTTCGACTTGATGAACTTGATGACAAAGAAGACGACGGCCTGGATGCTCAGCACCAGCACGATGCCGCCGATGAAACTGGCCGTGTCGAAGCCGGGCGGGTGGAACTCGGGGCTGCCCGTCAGCGGGGCACTAGTGGTGGTGGTCCCTGTTGGAAGGGGAAAACGGGGGGGTTTGGGGGGTTATGGGTGCTCTGGGTATCCCCTGAGCACTGATGATCCTGCCAAAGGAGGGGAATTTGGGGTCCACACAGCCCCCAGAGGCTGCACGGGGAGGGATGGTAATTCCCAGCTTGGGGTTGGATGTCCCCACTGACACGTGGATGTTGGGATGGGCTCAACCCCTTCCCACGCCGTAGCAGCTGGAGTTGCAGGAAAGGAGGCAGCAGGAAAAAGATCCCAGGGGGATCAATAATTCAGCGGGCTCTGGGCTCTGGTTACCTGCTGTAATTAGCCCAGTGCTCTCCAGTTCCCGCTTCCTGGAAGAGGTTCATTCTCTGCTCCCAGCCCCAGCTCTAGCCAGGCTGGAGGTGGCAATTCCCAGCAAGGATGGCATCAGGGATGGCTCCTGGGGGGCTGTGGAGTGCCACGACTCCCCCAGCTCCATCCAAGCCCTGTCCAGGGCAAAGAGGGGGGACGAGGACGGAGCTGCAATCCAGGACAGTGGTGGCACCTCCTGGGGCACAGTCCACTGATGTAACCCTGAGGCACATCCCTCCCAAAGGGATGTGAGATATGGAGGGAATTGTTTTATTGGGACTGGTCCCTGATCTCTGGGGCATCCAGGACCCCCATCCCACCACCTCCCACCCCCCAGACCCACTCACTTGTGGAGTGTGTCACTGGCTCCTTGCTGTGGGACTGTGGAGGCTCTTCCGTGGGGGACTTCAGAGCTGGAGAGGGTAAGGACAGAGGGAAGGGTGTGAGGTGACACTGCCACACACCCCCACCCCAGAGCCCTGTCCCAGGGTTGGGATTTCTTCCCCATGGCCCCAGCCCCCAGAGCAGCACCTCTGTCCTGAAGGCTGCTGGGCCTGGGGGGGCTGTGGGGTCTGGGGTTACCTCGGCACAGGGTGCTGCTGTTGTAGAGTGCACAGGTCTCCCGTGGTGCTGCCCCTCTCTGCACGCAGCTCCCTGTTTCTATGGGAAGAGGGAGCAGGGTTTTCCCAAGGATCCTAAGCCACCACCCCCTGCAGCCAACAGTGTTTGGGCCCTGGGCTGCCCTGAGCACCAGAGGGTTTGGGATGATGAGGACTCATTCCCAGGGTTGGGCATTCATCCATCCATCCAAGAGGCTGTGAGTTGGGATTCGTATCTGCACCCCCTCAGGGAAGAGCCCCAAACTGGGGGCTTTATGAACAGCTGGTTGTCTCCCATCTCCATCGCTCAGTGCTGCTCCATGTGCACATGGCAGAGGGTTCCCAGTATTATCCTGGCATGGCTGTGGGCAGCACATGCCAAAACCTACACCCCTGCCCACTGGACTGGCACAGATCCCCCCCTTCCCTCGGAACGGGCCAGCTGAGAAGGTTGGTGGGAGCCCCTGGCTGTCCCCCCACAGCTGAGCCCCTCACCTGGCTCCTCAGGGGTCCTGCAGCCCAGCCAGACGCAGCCGGTGGTGTTGTGTGAGGGGGTGACAGCCGTACATGTCTCACAGGACCTCAGCTCGCCACACTCTCCTGCCAAATCCAGGGAAAAGGGGTGAGGGCAGGGCCAGCATCTGTCCCCCCTGGCTCTGGGGTTGGGGTTGGACCCTCAGCTCCATGGAGGGGGAATTCTGACGATGCAGTGGGAGGGTGAAGGCACATCCCACAGCACCAAACCCACCCACAGACCCATCCCAGGGGAGGGTTTGCAGCGTCACCAGCTCTCCGGAGAGGGGACACCCTACAGCTCCCAACACCCACCTGGGACACACAGGGCTCACCCCATCGCCCACAGTGCAGGGAAACATCCTCCAGCCCAGGGGCTGGGATTTGGGATCCCGGGATCTTTTGGGGGATGTTTAAATGCAATGAGGGGGCTGCACAGCCTGGTCGGGGTTACCTGAGCAGCGTCACCCCCCCTTCCCCCGCAGACCACCCCGCAGGACACCCCTCTCTCATGGCCCCGGTGAGGGTGGTGAGTCACTCGGGTGTTTGTGGAGCTGCTCTTCCCCCACACACGCTCATCATTAATTTACAGCGATGACTGTCGGCGAGGGAGGCTGCGACTGACGAGCCGCGGCCGGGCCCTGCCTGCACCTCCCGCGTCCCACGCCCGCGTTTGCACCATCCCGCCAAAG
>NW_020959005.1:2841-4383 GCF_003031625.1 Empidonax traillii | reverse complement strand
AAAAAAAAAGTTCATCTGCCTCAAACCTGCAAACCACCCCCCTCAAGCCCCAAGTTCCCCCCTCCCCGCGCCCCCCCGGCCGTACCTGCGCGGGTGGGAGCGGGTCCCTGCGCGCAGAGCAGCGCGCACAGGAGCGCGTAGCGCAGCGCCCCGGGACCCGGCGGGGCCATGGCCCGGCCCGGCTCGGCTCAGCGCGGCTCGGCCCGGTCCCAGCGGGCGGTGTGGCCGCGGCTCTCCCGGGAGAGTGGAGCGGAGCGCCGGGCAGATGCGCGCCCGCGGGAGGCGGCCCCGGTGGCGGCGGGGGAGGATGGGGGGGCGGCCCCGCCTCGTCCCGCCCCGCCCCGCCCCGCCAGGCCCGGCCCGGGGAGGGGGGTCTCTCCAGAGGTGCATCCCCCCCCCCCAATTCCCCACACTCCCTTCACTGCCTGGTCGTGGGGAGGCAGTGGCTGACCCGGCACTGAACCTCTGGCACGGGGTGTTCTGCTGCACGGGTTGTACGCTCTGTACTCCTGCACACCTGTACACCTGAACACACTGTACACCTGAACACACTGTACACCTGTACTGCACACACTGTACACACTGTATACACTGTACACCTGCACACCTGCACATACCTGCACACACTGTACACACTGTACACACTGTACACACTGTACATACTGTACAACCTGCACACAGTGTACACACACCTGCACACCTGAACACACTGTACACCTGCACACCCTTGTACAACCTGCACACCCCGTGCACCAACACCCCCACACGCAGCACGCACCTCGCGCCCGGACACCCCGCACCCCCCGCACCCCGTGTGTGCACCGCACGCTGCCTGCACACCCCGAGCACCGCGCACACCCCGCACACCCCGCACACCCCGCACACACTCCCCGGGGCTGCCGCGGGTCCTCCAGGTGCCCGGGTCCCCTCGTTCAGCACCGCGAACAGCTCCGGCCGGGCCGGGCCGGGCCGAACCGGGTCAGGACCCTCCACTCGCTGCCCGAGTTCGAGGGGGGGGCCACAGCCTCCTCTGGGAGCATCGGGGGCTCCAACCCCCCCGGGGTCCCGGCAGCCCCATGTGCCCCCGGAACCCCCCCCTTTCCCCAGAGGGGACAGGGAAACTCTCCGGACTTCGAGGAACCGGCGCTGAGGAAGAGTCCCTGGGGCGCACGGCTTCCCCTTCCTCCCCCTTTTCCTCCTCCTCCTTCCCCCCAGAGGGGAGGGCTCCCCGCCATCCGCTCTTCCCGCAGCCCCTCCCGGCCGGGCCTTCCCTCTTCTCCCGGCCATGAATTATTCAGCCCCGTGTGGGAAAGCCGGGCCACGGGGACCCTCGGGGCTGCGCACCCCTGGATATGCAGGGTCCAGGGAGGACTCATCCTCACCCCCTCCTCCTCCTCCTCCTCCCCGCTGGCCGCCCCTTCCAAAGCGGAGCCCCCAAACCTCTGCATTGCGGGGAGGGAGGGGGGCGGCGAGCAGGCACCCCTTTCTTTTTATCGCGGGGGTTTTAAGGGGGTGGCCTCGTTTGAGGTGGGTAGAGGGAGT
>NW_020959005.1:0-1212 GCF_003031625.1 Empidonax traillii | reverse complement strand
ACCTTCTCATCCCAAGAAATCCCCTTGGAGCAAACAGCGAGCACCCCCTCAACACACACAGCTCCTTTCCCCCTGCTGTAGGCAGTTTTTTGGGGGGGAAGCAGGACTGTTCCCAGCTGGGTGGCACAGGGAGAGTTCTTGAGGACAGCAGGTGCTGAGGGGGCTGCTTTTGCTTTCAGCTGCAGCAGGTCACCCTCCGCCACCATGATGGAGAAAGGGCCCCCCAACTCCAGCGAAGGCCAGCAGGGCTGGTTTTCTGCCAGGAACGGCAGCGGCAGCTCCCTGGACTTGGAGTCTGTGGTGCGACCCCTCGACCTGAACCCGTGGGACGTGGTGCTCTGCGTCTCGGGGACCATCATCTCCTGCGAGAACGCCGTGGTGGTGGTGGTCATCTTCTACACGCCGGCCTTCCGCGCCCCCATGTTCCTCCTCATCAGCAGCTTGGCCACGGCCGACCTCCTGGCGGGTTTGGGGCTGATCCTGCACTTCGCCTTCGTCTACTTCGTGCCATCAGAGGCGGTCAGCCTGCTCACGGTGGGGCTGCTGGTCACCTCCTTCACGGCCAGCGTCTGCAGCCTGCTGGCCATCACCATCGACCGCTACCTGTCCCTCTACAACGCCCTGACCTACTACTCGGAGAGGACGGTCACCAGGACTTACATCATGCTGATCCTCACCTGGGGAGCCTCCATCTGCTACGGGCTCCTGCCCGTCATGGGCTGGAACTGCCTGAAGGAGCCGCCCAGCGCCTGCAGCGTCGTCAGGCCGCTGACGAAGAACCACCTCATCATCCTCTCCGCGTCCTTCTTCGCGGTGTTTGCGGCGATGCTCCAGCTGTACGTGCAGATCTGCCGGGTGGTGTGCCGGCACGCCCACCAGATCGCCGTGCAGAGACACTTCCTGGCCAGCTCCCACTATGTCACCACCAGGAAAGGCATCGCCACCCTGGCCGTCATCCTGGGCACCTTCGCGTCCTGCTGGCTGCCCTTTGCCGTCTACTGCCTGCTGGGGGACTACACCTACCCGGCCCTCTACACCTACGCCACCCTCCTGCCCGCCACCTACAACTCCATGATCAACCCCGTCATCTACGCCTTCAGGAACCAGGAGATCCAGAAAGTGCTGTGGGCCGTGTGCTGCGGGTGCTTCTCCTCCACGCCGCCGTTCCGCTCCCGCTCCCCCAGTGACGTCTGATGTGCCTAGCCCCCCCCC
>NW_020959004.1:8909-10899 GCF_003031625.1 Empidonax traillii | reverse complement strand
TGCCTCTGCCCCTCAGGCCACCACAAGACACTTTCCTTTGTCTGCCTGCACTCCTGGCCTGCAAGGATCTGCTCTCAGGAGTCCCTGGGGAGGCTTTGTCAGTGCCTGCCCTCAGTGGGGCCCAGCAATGCTTCAAGGCACTGGCAGTTTGGCTTCTGACTTCTTGAGCAGCTTCTTCAATCTTCTCTCAGTAGTTGAGCACAATGGATTTGTCTCTAAACACACTG
Organism: Empidonax traillii; assembly: GCF_003031625.1. Taxonomy (NCBI): domain Eukaryota; kingdom Metazoa; phylum Chordata; class Aves; order Passeriformes; family Tyrannidae; genus Empidonax; species Empidonax traillii. The sequence continues at coordinate 10,672 of NW_020959004.1, read as the reverse complement.
TGGGACTCATTAACAGAAAAACAAATTATTTCCCTTCTTTTAATTGTCTTTATGTCTTCAAGATTCCTACAGCTAATTGGAGTTGTTTTGTGCTTTAACTAATGAGGAAGATTTTAAAGTGGAAGTCACAAAAATATAATTTTTCTATGACAGGGAATGATTTCTACAGAGCCTTGGGATGCAAAAGGGTCAGGGTGCAAAGGATTTGGACACAAAGTAAAGGGGGCAAAGGAGATTAGTAGCACTTCATCCTTGACCAACTTTCAAAATTTCCAACATTCCCTTTTAGCAGGGATTCAGTAGCATTTACTACAATTGAACAGGGACTGAATTATAGATTCCCAATAACAACTCTCACACCACAGTCAGTTCACACCCACACCCAGGCAGAGATGTGTGGACACATCAGGATCTGGGGTTTGGCTTCTGACTTCTTGAGCAGCTTCTTCAATCTTCTCTCAGTACCTCAGGATGATGGACTTGTCTCTAAACACACTGTGGGGCTCATTAAAATACAGACAAACAAATTTTTTTCCTTTTTTTTAATTGTCTTCATGTCTTAATATCTTCAACAACTAATTGGAGTTGTTTTGTAGTTTAGCTCAGGAGGAAAATTTCAAAGGCAGCTCCCAAATAATAGCTTTTTTCTTTTAAATGAAAGGGAATGATTTACACAGTCTTGGGATGCAAGAGGGTCAGGGTGCAAAGGGTTTGGATCCAAAGATAAGGGGGCAAAAGAGATTAGTAGCATTTAATCATTGACCAACTTAACAGTTATCAAGGCATTGAATAGCATTTACTAGAATTGAACAGAGACTGAATTATAGATTCACAGCAACAACACTCACATCAGAGTCAATTCACACTGATATCTCAGATCTTTTTGCATTTTTAAACTTTTGTAGATTTTAGAACTAGTTGTGTAGTGAATATATTTTAATGTAGCTGTATTATATCCCTTACCCTTCACAGAGTATTTACACATACCCAACCCTACTACCCCATTCCATATCAATCCCTCTAAACTCCATTTTTAGTCTTCTTTTCAAGGGAGAATTTTAGAAAAACACCCCAAGGCCTGGACCAGAAGATATCAGCCAGACACAGTGACCTTCTAGGCAGAACTCTTTAGGAACTCCCAGGATTGTGTGTGCTGTGAAGAAGATGAAGATGAGGAAGAAGGGGTCCCAAAGACACCAAACCCAGTTCCTGAAGGGGTGTGTCAGGGGGCAGAATGGGGTAGAACCAGGGCTGCATAAACCTGGGATTGGATGGACCTTATTATAAAATCCTAGAACCCCTGTCTGGGGGGGCACACATGGTATGTGTTCCTCTAGGCCTAACAAGTCATTAAAGGACCAGGTCTCTTTATCTTATCTCCTACCTAAATTGGCCTGGAGTCTTTTTCTCCATGGTCTCTTAAGGCAACATTTTGTGGTTTTGCTCTGGCTCAATTTGCTCTCACCCCACACCCAATTACTGTCAGTTGAGAGAAGGTTTATGCAGACAAAGGAGACCTGATTTGGGAAAATAATATGAACCTTTTTTTACTAGCAAAATAAAACTAAAGAACCACATCTACAACAATTCTACTCAAGTAAAAGTATTATATATTTATAGAAATACCTCTCCCCCCTTTATATCAGTCCAAGGAGGAGAAGCAGTCTCTTTCTCCATTCTCAGAGCTCCAGATCTTTTCAATAACTGCAACACTTTCAAGCTCTTCTTCTGTTATCTCAGGACAACAACTCCTTTTCGTCACA
>NW_020959004.1:4856-7314 GCF_003031625.1 Empidonax traillii | reverse complement strand
ACAGGGGACTTCAGTGACTTCACAAGGGCAAGGGTGACATCACAGTGACACCAGTGACATCATCAGGGTCACATCACAGGGGACAGTGGTGACATCAAAGGGAGATGAGTGACATCACTGAGGACCAGTGACATCACAGGGGACTGCTGACAAAAAAGGGACAGCCGTGATGTCACAGGGACACCGGTGTCTTCACAAGCACAGGGCTGACATTATAGAGACACAAGTGACATCATCAGGAACATTGCTGAAGTCACTGGGGACAGTGGTGACATCACAGGGACAGAGGTTACACCATTGAGGAACAGTAACATAAAAGGTGACTGGTGAAAACAAAGGGACAGCCGTGGTGTCACAGGGAAATCAGTGACATCAGAGGGAACATCGGTGACTTTACAATGACTGGGGTATCATCACATAGACATCAGTGACATCATCAGGGACATTGGTGACATCACAAGGCACTGGTAACCATAATGGGAAAGCTGTGATGGCACAGGGACATTGATGACATCACAGAGACATCAGTGATATCACTGATGACACTGGTGACATCACAGGGACAGCCATGAGGTAACTGGGGACCAGTGACATCAGTTGTGATATCACAGTGACATCAGTGACATCATTGGGGACATTGGTGACTTTACAAGAACTAGGGTGACATTACAAAGGCAGCAGTGACATAATAAAACAGGAAGGGTTAATCAAAACACTTTTACCGTAAACTCATAAGAGCCCCCCTACCCCCCTGTACGACTTATAGTTTACCATAAGCTGTGTTTCATTTACTGTAAGCTGTATTTCTCACAGGAAGGCTATGTCCTGTACTGAGGGCATTAGACCTTAAAGGAACCACAACAAACACTAGACAAAGAACTCAACACCCATAAATCTCATCCAGAGGAGCCAAGGTAGACATTTGAATAGGTAAAGTAGGCCTAGAGCCAAGAGTTTCTTCAAGCCTGGACGATCAGAACTCAAGAACAATGGATAGAACAAAAGGTCACGCAGGTTGGACAACGATGAAGAGTAAAAAAGCAGACCCCAGGATGAAGCCAAACAGGAACTCCCACCAAAATATTCCTCAAAATAGAGACCACGCCTCAATCTCCACCCCGACTCCACCTGCTATGAATATTTTAATCAAATAATGCAATAATATGAATATGTATGTAGTTATGTTGTAATCATTATTAGAAAACTGTATAAATTGCTTGTTTTCACTGAACCACTTTGGAGCTTTTTGCCTGGCCTGAGCTGGAAAAACTCCCCGGTGTCGTCAATAAATACCTTGCTGCTTATGAACTTCAAATTCTGTCTTTAAGCAGTTTTATTTACCAGCCTTTTTTTGGGCATCAATAATCAGAAACATTGGTGACACCACAAGGGACAGTGGTGACATCACAGAGACTTCAATGACCTCATTAGAACCAGTGACATCACAGGGGACTGTTGACAACAAAGGGACAGTCCTGATGTCACAGGGACATTGGTGACATCACAGGGGACTGCAGTGACTTCACAAGGCCAGGGGTGACATCACAGTGGCACCAGTGACATCATCGGGGTCACTGTTGACACAGGGGACAGGGGTGACATCACAGGGAGATGGGTGACTTCACTGGGGACAAGTGACATCACAGAGGTCTGTTGACAACAAAGGGACAACTCTGATGTCACAGGGACATCGGTGTCTTCACAAGGACAAGGTTGACATTATAGAGACACCAATGACATCTCGAGGACATTGCTGATATCTCAGGGGACAGTGGAGACATCACAGGCTCACAGGTTACATCACTGGGGACCAGTGACATCACAGGGGAATGATAACAACAAAGGAGCAGCAGTGATGTCACAGGCACATCGGTGAACTCACTGGGACATGGTCCCAAGGCTCGGCACAGTGGTGACATCACAGAGGCAGCAGTGACATCATTGCGGATATTGCTGACATCACAGGGGACAGTGATGACACCACAGAGACACCAGTGACATCATCAGGGACATTGGTGACATCACAGGGGGCAGTGGTGACATCACAGAGACAGCAGTGACGTCATTGCGAACATTGCTGACATCACAGGGGACAGTGATGACACCACAGAGACATCAGTGACATCAATGGGGACATCTTTGACATCACAGTCGACATCGGTGACATCACAAGGCCAGGGGTGACATCACAGAGACACCAGGGACATTATCAGGGACATTGGTGACATCACAGGGGTCAGTGGTGACATCACTGAGACAGCAGGGACATCCCTGGGCACCAATGACATCAGAGCGAACACAGACGCACAGCAGTGATGTCACACGGATATCGGTCACATCAAAGGGGTCTGGTGACATCACAGAGACATCGGTAACATCACAGGGACATGGTGACACTGCTGGGGACAGTGGTGAAATCACAAGGACAGCAGTGACATCATTGTTGATCAGTGACATC
>NW_020959004.1:0-3652 GCF_003031625.1 Empidonax traillii | reverse complement strand
GGGACATGGGTGACATCACTGGGGTCATTGGTGACTTCACAAAGACAGAGGTGACATCAGAGAGACACCATTGACATCATCGGGACATGGGTGACATTGCAGGGGACAGTGGTGACATCTCAGGGACGTGGGTGACATCACTGGGGACCAGTGACATCACAGGGGACTGTTGACAATAAAGGGACAGCCGTGATGTCACAGGGACATCGATGACTTCACTAGCACAGGGTTGATATGATAGAGACACAAGTGAGATCACCGGGGATATTGGTGCCATCACAGGGGACAGCGGTGACATCACAGAGACAGCAGGGACTTCATTGGGGACCAGTGACATCAGAGTGACAACAGAGGGACAGTAGTGATGTCACAAGGACATTTGTGACATCACAGGGGTCTGGTGACATCACAAGGACATTGGTCACATCACAGGGACATGGTGGCACTGCTGAGGACAGTGGTGATATCACCGGGACAGCAGTGACATCACTGGAGACCAGTGATATAACAATGTTATAACAGTGTTATAACAGTGTTATAACAGTGTTATAACAATGGGAAAGCCGAGATGTCACAGAGACATTGGTGACATCACAGGGGACAGTGGTGGCATCACAGAGGAATCTGTGAAATCATAGGCAATTGTTACCAACAAATGAAAAGCCGTGATGTCACACGGACCTCAGTGGCATCACAGGGAACTACCGTGACATCGGTGACATCACGGGAACTACCATGGTGCTACCGTTGGGGACAGTGATGACATCACAGAGACAGCAATGGCGTCACTGGGGACCAGAAATATCACTGGTGACTGGTGACAACAAAGGGAAAGCCGTGATGTCACAGGGACATTGGTGACATCACAGGGGACCTGGATAACAACACAGAGACACCAGTGATATCACGGGGGACATTGGTGACATCACAGGGGGGAGTGGTGACATTAGAGGGACAGTAGTGACATCATTGTGGACCAGTGACATCACAGAAGACTGGTGACAACAAAGGGGCAGCCGTGATCTCCCAAGGACATCAGTGACATCATTGGGGACATTGGTGACTTCACAAGGACAGGAATGACATTGCAGAGACACCAGTGACATCATCGGTGACACTGGTGATATCACAGGGACAGCAGTGACATCATTGGGGACCAGTGACATCACAGGGGACTGGTGACCACAAAGGGACAGCTGTGATGTCACAGGGCTATCGGTGACATCACAGGGGACAGAGGTTACAACACAGGGGACAGAGGTGTCATCACAGGGACATCGGTGACATCACTGGGGACAAGTGACATCACAGGGGATTGGTGACAACAAAGGAACAGCTGTGATATAACGTGGATGTTGGCAGAGGAGCTTCCAGAACAAACTGCACACAAATCAGGATGATTTACGCAAATGTTCCGCTTTATTTACATAACCCAACCTCTTATATACTTTCACTGCCCCCTGGGGCGTGATCACTTTCAAACTATTGGTTATTTGCTGTAATCCACGAACCGAGCGTGCATTACTGACACACTGCCTATTGGCTGCACACAGGTGTCCATGTGATATGAAGACATTGTTTTTCTCCTAAAACTCCTCCTTGTTTTTGTCCCAGGTTTCTCTTTGTTTACATTCCTGCAGTCTGTTGTCACTGCTCCTGTATCTTTCCACTGCCTGCAAAGAGGCTTCTGGCTATGTCAGGGCCAGGCCTAACTGAGGCCAATTAGTATGGTTTGTCCATAGTGTGTCTTTTTTCAGCTCAGCACTCCACAAGTCTGATCCCCCAAATGGAATAAGAATGAAGATTTGTCCCAGACAAAAGATGCCAGCACAGGAAGCTCCATGGAGTGCCAAGAGTAGCTCACCAATTGCACAGGAGAGATGGAGGGGAAAGACTTTTTTTCCTGGGTGAAAATGCATTCCTTTGATGTCAGAACCCCTGCTCAAGAATTGTCAGAGTCTCTAACCCTTAACCTAACCTTAACCCTAATCCTAACCCTTACCTAACACTAACCCTAACTCTAACCCTAACCCTAACCCTAACCCTAACTCTAACCCTAACTCTAACCCTAACCCTACCTCTTTTGCTCCAATCCTAACCCTAATCCAAGGCTGAACCCGAAGTCTAACCCTAACCATAGCCCTGACCCTAACCCTGACTCTAAACCCGAATCTGAACCCTAAACCTGAACCATAACCCAAATACTTTCCTCAAGACAGCAGAGAACCGCACCAACAACCGCCGGCACTTTTTGCTTTTCCAGGCCAACCAGGCACACGAGACCTCACTCCTTCACCCAGGCACAATGAGAGCAAAAAACCTGTGCTTTCAGTTCGCTGGAAGAAAGAGAGCGAGACCTGCCTCTGCCTTCTTATTTATACATTTGCTTATGTAAAAATCATATGGAATACTTGGAACATGGCCTTGGTTCCTTGGTTACAACCTGGTTACCAAGGAAGGCCTAGACTGAAAACCACAATGGGCTTTCTTTCCTGGGTGGAAATGCATTTGTTTGGTGTCAGAACCCCTGAACTGCAATTGTCAGAGTCTGAAAATGGAATAAGAATGAAGATTCCTCCCAGACAAAAAGAGCCAGCTGAGAGAGCTCCATGTGTGCATGAAGTGCCAGGAGTGGCTCACCAATTGCACAGGAGAGATGGAGAGTGAGGACTTTGTTTTCTGGGTGGAATTGGTTTTTTTTGGTGTCAGAACCCCTTTTACTGGAATTGTCAGTCTGAGCCCGAAAATGGAATAAGAATGAAGACTCTTCCCAGACAAAAGGTCAAAAACAGTGACCCTACCTTTGTCTAATGGACTGTTTGGCTAAAGCCTATAGTTAAGTTGATGCTGTCGTTTTCGGGCATGTCCAGGCATGTTCCCCCGTGTTGCTGTAAAGTTTTCTCCTTTGGACTGTTTGCTACTCTCTTACTGGACAACTTACTGCCATGTCTATGTCCTACCCAATCATATCCCTTCCAAGTTTTCTCATGGTCATGTACCCACCTCCCTGTTACATATCCATGTTAACCCCCCCAAGTTTTACATATCCACTCTCTTTTTCCAGAACCCTCCTCAGCTTGCCCTATAAAAGCTCCCCATTTTGAATAAAAGCAGATCTGCCCAGGATCTGCTACCCTGTGCTTTGAACCCCACAGGTCTCATGTGTTTATTACGGACCATGGCAGCTCACCAATTGCACAGGAGAGATGGAGGGGAAATGCTTCCCTTCCTGGGTGGAAATGAATTTGACTGGAGTCAGAACACATTTGCTGGAATTTTCAGTCTGAGTCCCTGTAACGGGGTGAGTCTGAGAGGATGCTGGGATTGAAAACCAAGACACTGCTGAGAGCTCAACATTAACGGGAGCCTGAGAGACAGGAAAGGAGAGGAGTGAACTGAGCCCTCAGTGAAACCCCCACTCACTCAGGTGTGTTTTACGAGGTTGTCTTACCCACCCCAGGATAACCAGAATTCCCCCCAGCAGAGGCTGCATCCTCGGAGGGTCAGCAGGCTCACAAAGACAGCGGCGTCCCCGCAGAAGGCAACGTTGTCCTTCCTGTGAAGCTTGAGAGCCCCGAGCACGAGCCACCTGCATTTTTATCCACTGAGCCGGGGACGTCTCCCTGGGCCGGTGTGGCAGCACCGCCCAGCC